>NW_023458572.1:260975-263762 GCF_013731165.1 Rhagoletis pomonella
ATTTAAAAAATGGCCTCGAGCTCATTATAAAATTATTGAATATAATTATTAAAAAGGCCAAAAAAATAACAAAAAACAAATTTTTTTTTTCGAAAATTTAAAAATTTAAGCGGTGGAAGTTAGTCTTCTATTTCCAGGCTCGCTACTACATTTCTAGTACACTCTACCAGGAAATACAAGTTTTCATGCTGGTCTGGCCTAAGCTGGATTATGTGAACCTCCAGCTGAAGCCGAGCACCAAGTACCTCGGTATAATACTGATTAGCAAGCTGGCGTGGTGCCCATTAGATCTAGAATAAAATATTTCGTAAATGAATAGACAGTTTTTATAAGCTCTCAAATATCGGCATGACAGAAGTACTTAGGCCAACACCAACGGCAGCACTTTGCACCTCTTTCCGATGGACCTATCGGCCAAGAATATAGCGTCAATAATTTCCGCCAGGCTCAATACCACAGGGCAGGTCGTGTTCACATCCAGCTTTGTCCAGAAGGTTTAACTAAATGATACCGGATCTGACGCAAGCGCCGGAGGAATGCCCTCTCGGTGAATGTCTATACAGACGGGGAGAATACAAAGAAATGCGCAGGGACCGCAGTCATCTGTGCGGAACACAGTGTCAAAAAATCGCATAAGCTTCCGGACAACTGTAGATTTTTTCCAGGCGGAAGTACTGGCTATAAGAAGGGCGGCGGAACTACTGAAAAACAACCTATCAAATAATCAGGTGGATCTCTGCATCGGCCGTCAAGCTGCGATAAAGACGCTACTATCACACAACACCAGGGCAGCTTTGGAAGTCAAGCGGCAATCGGCGCAAACTTCCAAACTTCTTACAAAAATATTCTAAGAGGCAGGGAAACAGTGGATATGCTAGCTATGAATAGATAGCTGCATAACTACTAGGTTCCAGGCCATAGCGACATCGAAGGAAAGGAAATAGTGGATGATATAGCCAAAGGTGGTCTTTACTTAGGCAACGAACATATAAACGGCAAAAGACTTAATTAAATCTTAAATCTGCAGAATAAAATAGGCAAAGTCCTTAAAAAACAAGAAACTACGAGGTGGAACAGCTCAGTCAACAGCAAAGCTGCGCAGTTGATGCGCAAGCCAAATGAAAGCAGAACTAAACGATTCATACTGGCACTGCTACAGCCAGACTGCACCACAATAACGGTTCTGCTGGCGCCACATGCATTTAAGATAAGAATTACTGATAGCTACAAATGCAGGAATCGCTTGAGTCCAAATGCCAATTATGTGCATATCTATACTAAAAGATAAACTAAGTTTCAATATTTATCGCCTGCAACTGAAAATCAGAATCGTAGACCGCAGCTAGCTATATTAACCTTACCTAGCATAATTAAGAGAATTGTGCTTAGCAGCATTTAAAGAAAAATTCTATCAGAAAGTGAGGGGAAGCCTGGCAGGCGCACTTACAGTTGTAGCGTATGTGAAGTCACGAAAATCAAATGTTTTGTAGGAACGGCTACAAAGAATGTTATTTTTTTTTGGCTAAAAAATTTAGTTTTCAAAGTAAGAATCTTGTTTTGAATCCACACCAGGTCTAAAGAGCGATTCCGTATTTCTTCCGTTTTATCATATATGTTATGGATACCGCGTCGTATGAGTAATTACCTCGAAATATGCATGTGTATGTAGTTGAGTATAAACAATTGGATGCTATAAAAAAGTTTTAAGTAACCCCAAATTCAGTTCTGTTCTAGAAGTTATGTTATACACACTGATATGTCGTTACAACGCTTTTAACAAAATCGCCTCTGTAAAGTCTGTTTCAACTATTCAGACGTTGTTAAATCGCTTATAAAATCGTTTTATATAAATGCTACTTTAGAAAGGAAATATAGCATTTATGCATAGTGGATCGTTGTCCAAGAGCAAAGCTGAATATTTGCGTTTCTCAGTTTTGTTTGCATTCAATGGATGTGTGTTGCTTTTTTATGAGCAGCCAGAATTTTCCGAATCTAGTGCGGACGATCGCTGTGGGTTATATCTGATCTATTTTATCCGTACATGAAAAATGGAAAGTCTTACATACAGTAAGTAATTCATACAAGCGTTCAAATGTTAATTATTTTATAGCTTAGGTTTGTTCGCTCAAAATTCTGGCCACCATTGTGGCAACCCTACATAACATGGATTACATCAGACAAGGTTTTGCTTTGAAAATAGGTTTTCTGCCTGAATTCCAGACAGAAGCGACTTGGTGAACCGCTCGGGTCGAAGCTGGCAATAAAGTTGGAAGTGAAATTTACTCTCGCTAAGCCTTAGGAGGGGCTCCCGGACCACTGCAGCATTTTTAGGCCGAATTCACAGCTATAAGGCAGGCCGCCCTTTGGTTCAATAGCGGCGCAACTTCTATACAATCCGTCACTATTTATTTTGACATTAAAGCAGCGATTAAATCTCTGCAGTGCAGTTACACCTCAAATTTTCTGCCGCGAAAGTTACGATTAATGAGGTATGGGTACCCGGGCACAATGGAATACTGAGAAACTGCGCGGCAGACGACCTTGCGAGGGGGAACTGACCTACGCTCAACAAACTCTGCACACGATGTAGGCGTCCCCCTGTCTTCGTGTAAGCGCCAATTGAAATATATTTTTATTTATTTAATTGGAGGGTTATTTGAGTTTGGTAAATAGTAATTAATTAGTTATTATGTTCTGCTGATATAGATAAACTGTCTCTCAACACATGATGTGGTCATAGATAACGGGTGATTTTTTTGAGGTTAGGATTTTCATGCATTAGTATTT
>NW_023458572.1:263862-266110 GCF_013731165.1 Rhagoletis pomonella
TGTTTTGGGCCACCCTAATGCACATATATGTAGTTCAAATGTCTGTACATGTGTGTTGTTCCTCATCGTGCATGCATACAAACCTACATACATAAATATGTGTATGTATATATTTTTTCATAAACATATGCTCTTGAGACCGACCAAATTGGCATTTAATTAATTGCCTTTGTTATCACCATTAACGAGTCGTTGATAAATACATACATGCATATTTCCTAAAAGCGGAAATAAAATCAAATCTGCTTGAGCGAGTGTAAACAAAAAACAAATAATAATAGAAGATAATTTTTTTTATCAGAAAAGCAGGTACCAGACCTGAATGGGATAGAGTTTATTGGATACAAACGCTACAAAATACATATATAATTGGACATACATGCACACATAGGTGAAGATACCCTGCAGGGAAAGCTACTAGTTGTGTACTAGAATATTACCAGTTAGTTGTTAAGCTCAACTATGTAGTTCGTCTTCCATACATTTTCCAACTGGCACTATTTAAATATGGCGATGTGCTAAGATATGTGAAATGTCTGGCTTTGCATCAGCTTCTACCAGTAGAAATTTTACTATTTGGCGGTTAACTTAAATTGACTAAATTTCAAAAAAGTGAACTACCACCAAGTGGATTTAGTTTTGGCATTGATAATTCAATGGCATTTATCGCTGATCGCATAAGTTGTGTGAAATTATCGAACTGGTAGGCCACCGCTTAGTTCATATCAATTAAATGAACTGGTATTTTTGCTGACTGGTTCAGCTTTTCACTGCGCGGTAATTTTGCGGTGTGCATAGATTTTTAAACTTATAGCTCAGTTCCAGTAAATAACGGTCTAGGTATGTATATGTGAGTAATAAATTTAACGACGAAAATCGTTGATAGCGCCGAGGTGTTTAAAAAAAATACTCGAATAAACAAATGGTAAAAGCTTTAAATAAAAAAAATGTGCACCACACACACATTTCTTATTCATTCATTTATATATTTATTTTAAGTTCTAGCCATCTGCTTATTCATATATTTTTTTCTAGTAAACACTTTTCGACGTAAAATTTAACACCCTTGTTCGCGTTTGCATATACATATTGATCTGTTTTATACCCACATATGTTTAACAGACTAATGCTTGAAACACATTGGTACACAGAGGCTTTTTCATAATTACGAAAAACCAAAAAACAGAAAAAATAAAATAAAAATTATGTGTTGCGCTCACGGGATTCGTACCCTCGAACCCGCTGGAAGCCAAAAAAGAACAGCAAGCACTTCTGCACGTTCAGCCACAGCCAGACATACGAAGTTGTTTTCAATGTTCAATTTGAATAACATTTCTTACAATCGGTTTGCCAACCATGAAAAACTCAAAAAATAACTTGGTTGAAAAAAACTAATGTACCCTTTTACATTTATTTTTTGACTTTTATTCAATGAATCCTTAAATAACCGTTATTTCTGACTTTTATTTTATAAATCCAAAATAACAATTGTTTTTAGATTCTTTATCTAAATAATTGCAAATAATAATTACTTTTGATTTCTAAATTTTATGTCTCAGATAACAGCTATCGAAGAGTTTTATTTATATTTATATTTATCGGTCACTGACATTTATTTTTTAAATCCTACTTACAAAAGTCATTTGCATAAGTCGTAGTAAACTTTTGTCTCCCAACACTTTCTCAACTGCGAAAAATGTTAAAGACTTTTATACGAACGATTTAAAAGTGAAATTCCGTGACTGATTTATATTGATGAGTTTTATAAATAAAAGTCTTCAATAACTGTTATCTAAGACATATAATATAAAAATCAAAAATAATTGTTATTTTTTTTTAATTTTGCATAAAAATTTGAGTCTCGTTGAAAAAAAGAAATCAATTGGTATGTTTCACTTAGTGAAGAACCATTAAGCGAAGTAGATTTGTTTTTAAACAACTTTTGCTATTCGAGTTTTTTTAGGACCATATATGGGGCATTCGATACCAAAACAGACGGGGTTTACACTTAATGTGTTTGATTTGTTTAAAATTTTTAGGGTTGATGCATAAATATAAATAATGAATAAATATGAAATTTTAGCTTGATTAATACATTTTTGAAAACATTGCAGCACAAAAATAACAACAAATCGATTTAATAGTTTTCAAAATATTCCGAGAAAGGGGCGAGGAAAAAATTTGAAAAAATCACACATACACACATCAAAATTCTCTATGAAAACAAATGTTTAAGAAATTTTTTTTT
>NW_023458572.1:266210-269042 GCF_013731165.1 Rhagoletis pomonella
CACATCAAAATTCTCTATGAAAACAAATGTTTAAGAAATTTTTTTTTTCTTGAAACATTTTTCACATACAACTTTTTTTTTTATAAAAAAACACGTTTTTGAAAATATGCCATCTCAAAAAAAATAGAAAAAAACCAAAATGGTAGCTCTGAATATTGCGCAATATTTAAGTATAGTGCACTCTACAATAAAATGAGTTATGCATTTCTTTTACACCGAAGATGAGTACATACATTACAAAATTACAAATTTTTTAAAATTTTTTTAGAATTTTTTTTGAGTATGCAGTTTTTTAGCCCATTAAATTTAGTAGTACATTAGTATAATAAAGTGCAAGTTTTAAGCGATTGAAAACGGGTTTGCGCATTTTCTTCCAGAAGAAAAAAGCGCAAAAAGCCATAAGCATAAAAAAAAATTTTAAATTTGCGTACAAATCTCCATGACAAAAATCTACGCTACAATTTTTTCAACGGAATTATAAAATCTATTATATTTTCAGCTGGGCCGATTTGAAAATACCTACAAAAATTGAGTTTTTATAAGTAAAATTAGTTTTAGAAAATTTTTTTTCCCAAAAAATTACCTCAGATGATAGATGGTTAGTAGCTCTGCATACAAATGTTTAAAAATGTTTAATATAATACATTTTTATAATTCCGGTGGAAAAACCGCAACTTTTTTTTTGGTGATGCACCCTAATTTAGTTACATACACTTTTTAAGTATTATGGGAATCCTAGTGATTTGAAGAATAACACGATAGTGGCAATTTTGATTTATAATCGCCCGACTTAACCAAGTTTTTAATATGGAAGCGTGTTGTTTGATGCAAATGTGTGGTACGGGGCGTATGAGTAATCAATCGCAATGCCTTCGCCGCAAGCTAAACAAACATAAATGATATTTTCGCAATCCACTGCGTCAAGCTACCGTTATTTGCATTTTAGTGTTCAATTTAAAATAAATTATTAATACCTACTTATGTTTATAATTAGGTCGCGATGAAATCCAAAAAAAAGGTTTAGGAAATAAAGACTCACTAAACTAGCTACCACTCAAGTGCATAAAAAATAATTGAATAATGAAATGAAATTACGCAAATTAAGAATCAACTAAAACTTAAAGCTACGGCAGACAACATAAGCAGCAAAAACTATTTGTGTTAGGAATTTCCGGTGTTTTAGTCGTTGAAAAGCGGTAAATGCCAACATCGCCAAAAGCAAAACTGCTAAGAATTTAAGTTTCAACCAACAACATACCTAAATAACAACAAGAATAACAACAAAAACTGGGTTGATTGTGTAAGAGAGATAGAGAGTGAGAGAGTAAGGAGAGCGACGGCAACAACAACAACAACAACAACAAAAGTCACGGTCGGAGCATAGTTGAATTTGTTGAAAAATTAATTAAAACGATAGCGAGGGTAGCGGTTAATGGTGTGAAAATAAAAGGCCTCGGAAATTCATTTCGTTTTCTTCGCACAAAAACGTACGAAAGTACGAAATTAAGTAGTTAAATATTTTTTAAATAAGAAGCTAGCTAGAGGCAAGTGATGTGCAGTGCAATAGAAATACTTTTGTGATAACAATAAAAGACCGAATAAAGTTAGAAGTACCGCATCCTCGTTGCTTGCGCGTAATCGAGTGATCCGAAAAGTGAAAAGTATAGCGCAGGCATAGCCACTTAGTTGCTCGCAAACAATTTTCACGCACGCGATAGTCTATTAAAAGAAAGCCGAATCGAATAGCCGAGTGTCCTGCTAATTACGTACTTTCAAATTTGTCACAACAAGCTACAATTAAGCTACATACACCTCTTATACGACATACATATATAATTTCTATAAACGCCCACAACTCAATCCGCTGAGCGCACAATTTTTAACGACGCTGTGCTGCTCGCAGGCACGTGAGGAGAGCCGAGCAAAACTCCATTTCGTTGCGGCAACTAAACGGCGTGGCTCGACCTTGAGTAAATAAAGAATTCAACAGCACTTCCGTAGTACAGCGTCACAGAAAGCGCCGTGCTGATAGTGGTGCAACAATTGAAGGCAACTGCCTTCTCGAAGCCGGAAAGTTTGCTCATTTGAACGTCGTGTGCTTCGAGTCTAAGGTAAGTGTACACTTTAAGGTTCCATTTTTTTTTGCTGTTTCAAGGTTTTTGGCATTTTAATTTTAAGCTTCAAGTATATTCTGGGGTTAGTGACAGAAATGTGTGGACAAAATTTCCGATCATAAATTAAAGTGTCTCACCCGCTAGTGCTTTCAAAACGTACATACATCCAGAATAAGGTTTTGTTATTATGTGACAAAATATTTATTTATTTAGAGAAAGTCTTCAATTTACTTCAGACTTTTAGTTGAGACCAGTCTACGTTCAGATTTAAAAAATTCAAATGGCGGGTCCATATTGAATGTATCATTTAAATAACACGGAAAAAGTTGAAATCGAGCGTACGTACGTGGCGTATGAGTGACATATTAGTAAGAATCTGGTCTGATTTCAGTTTCTTAATCAGAGATGTTACGATACCTTGATTGTAGAGTTTTAAGCGTTTCTAATCGATTTAATTTTTGGCCGTCATATCGCGTTCGCCATTTTAAATCTTTCCAGTCTGACTTTAGACACTTAATCGGCAATTTCAAAACCCGCGCAGAAAACGTTTCAAGCGAAGCTGATCCATTTTAGTTTTTTATTATGAATTTTTAAAATCAAGCTCTATATTCGTAATCAGCAATCAAAAAATAATAAAAAGCTGCCATTTTCTGTTACAGTGCAAAATCTAATTGGAGTGCAATGGGGTATAGTCATTGCGCTGGGTATGCAGTTACAG
>NW_023458572.1:269142-272911 GCF_013731165.1 Rhagoletis pomonella
CACATCAAAATTCTCTATGAAAACAAATGTTTAAGAAATTTTTTTTTCTTGAAACATTTTTCACATACAACTTTTTTTTATAAAAAAAACAAGTTTTTGAAAATATGCCATCTCAAAAAAAGTAGAAAAAAACCAAAATGGTAGCTCTGAATATTGCGCAATATTTAAGTATAGTGCACTCTACAATAAAATGAGTTATGCATTTCTTTTACACCGAAGATGAGTAAAATGAGTACATACATACATTACAAAATTACAAATTTTTTAAAATTTTTTTAGAATTTTTTTTGAGTATGCAGTTTTTTAGCCCATTAAATTTAGTAGTACATTAGTATAATAAAGTGCAAGTTTTAAGCGATTGAAAACGGGTTTGCGCATTTTCTTCCATAAGAAAAAAGCGCAAAAAGCCATAAGCATAAAAAAAAAATTTAAATTTGCGTACAAATATCCATGACAAAAATCAACGCTACAATTTTTTCAACGGAATTATAAAATCTATTATATTTTCAGCTGGGCCGATTTGAAAATACCTACAAAAATTGAGTTTTTATAAGTAAAATTAGTTTTAGAAAATTTTTTTCCCCAAAAAATTACCTCAGATGATAGATGGTTAGTAGCTCTGCATACAAATGTTTAAAAATTAAGTCACCGGAATCAAATATTTCGGCGGAAGTCTTAAAATATAATACATTTTTATAATTCCGGTGGAAAAACCGCAACTTTTTTTTTGGTGATGCACCCTAATTTAGTTACATACACTTTTAAGTATTATGGGAATCCTAGTGATTTGAAGAATAACACAATAGTGACAATTTTGATTTGTAATCGCCCGACTTAACCAAGTTTTTAATATCGAAGCGTGTTGTTTGATGCAAATGTGTGGTACGGGGCGTATGAGTAATCAATCGCAATGCCTTCGCCGCAAGCTAAACAAACATAAATGATATATCGCAATCCACTGCGTCAAGCTAGCGTTATTTGCATTTTAGTGTTCAATTTAAAATAAATTATTAATACCTACTTATGTTTATAATTAGGTCGCGATGAAATCCAAAAAAATGGTTTAGCAAATAAAGACTCACTAAACTAGCTACCACTCAAGTGCATAAAAAATAATTGAATAATGAAATGAAATCACGCAAATTAAAAATCAACTAAAACTTAAAGCTACGGCAGACAACATAAGCAGCAAAAAATAATTTGTTAGGAATTTCCGGTGTTAGTCGTTGAAGAGCAGCAAATGCCAACATCACCAAAAGCAAAACTGCTAAGAATTTAAGTTTCAACCAACAACATACCTAAATAACAACAAGAACAACAACAAAAACTGGGTTGATTGTGTAAGATAGAGAGAGAGTGAGAGAGAGGAGAGCGACGGCAACAACAACAACAACCAACAAAAGTCACGGTCGGAGCATAGTTGAAATTGTCGAAAAATTAAAAGCAAACAAATTAATTAAATACGATAGCGAGGGTAGCGGTTAATGGTGTGAAAATAAAAGGCCTCGGAAATTCATTTCGTTTTCTTCGCACAAAAACGTACGAAAGTACGAAATTAAGTAGTTAAATATTTTTTTAAATAAGAGGCTAGCCAGCTCAGTGGTGTGCAGTGCAATCGAAATACTTTTGTGATAACAATAAAATACCGAATAAAGTTAGCAGTACCGCATCCTCGTTGCTGGCGCGTAATCGAGTGATCCGAAAAGTGAAAAGTATAGCGCAACGCAGCTCGGCTACTGTCAAATTGAAATTTAAGCAGACATAGCTACTTAGTTGCTCGCAAACAATTTTCAAGCACGCGATAGTCTATTAAAAGAAAGCCGAATCGAATAGCCGAGTGTCGTGCTAATTACGTACTTTCAAATTTGTCACAAGACGCTACAACTAAGCTACATACAGCTCTTATATGACATATATAATTTCTATAAACGGCGTGGCTTTATATGCTGGCTCGACCTTGAGTAAATAAAGAATTCAACAGCATTTTCGTAGTACAGCATCACAGAAAGCACCGGGCTGATAGTGGTGCAACAATTGAAGGCAACTGCCTTCTCGAAGCCGGAAAGTTTGCTCATTTGAACGCCGTGTGCTTCGAGTCTAAGGTAAGTGTACATACATTTTAAGGTTCCATTTTTTTGCTGTTTCAAGGTTTCTAGCATTTTAATTTTAAGCTTCAAGTATATTCTGGGGTTAGTGACAGAAATGTGTGGACAAAATTTGCGATCATAAATTAAAAAGTCTCACCCGCTAGTGCTTTCAAAACGTACATACATCCAGAATAAGGTTTTGTTATTATGTGACAAAATAATTATTTATTTAGAGAAAGTCTTCAATTTACTTCAGACTTTTAGTTGAGACCAGTCTACGTTCAGATTTAAAAAATTCAAATGGCGTGTCCATATTGAATGTATCATTTAAATATCACGGAAAAAGTTAAAACCGAGCGTACGTACGTGGCGTATGAGTGACATATTAGTAAGAATCTGGTCTGATTTCAGTTTCTTAACCAGAGACCTTAAGATACCTTGATCGTAGAGTTTTAAGCGCATCTAATCGATTTAATTTTTTGCCTCCATATCGTGTTCGCCATTTTAAATTTCTCCAATCTGACTTTAGACACTTAATCGGCAACTTCAAAACCTGCGCAGAAAACGTTTCAAGCGAAGCTGATTCATTTTAGTTTTTTGGCTATTGGCGTATTGGATCCGATATTATGAGTTTTTAAAATCAAGCTCTATATTCGTATTGAGCAATAAAAAAATAATAAAAATCTGCCGTTTTCTGTTATAGTGCAAATCTAATTCACAGCTAGTTTAGGTGCCATACTTTCTCCAAGGATTGAAATCTAGGCGGTCATTTAACACCTTAATTTTTATAATCTGTCCGATAGAATTTTGGCCAACGAAATGTACCGGTTGACGTGGAATGTCCCATAAAGATATTTGGTACATTCCCACGGATTTTATATATTTTTAACCACTTCTGTTGAAGATAAGATTTAGCTGTGTCTGGCTCGAGAAAACAACGTGACAAACACACGTCGAAAAAGTCGACTTAGTGGTTTGGAAATGAATATTACGTCGCTTTCCTTACATCGCTATGTTTAGCGCGTTCTCGGTGCTGATCTATCCGTCTAGCAAAAGGAAATAATCTCATAAAACTTTGGTATTAGAATATACCCCGCATTTGTTACAGAAGTTGTTGGAAAATAGCGAAAATCGTGACTATATACCAATTTTTAGGGCTTTTTGCTAATTATTTACATTCAAAAATTTTTTTTAATTATGCATGTACAAAATTTTGCGAATAAGATTCTTTACAAATTGGTACTTGATTATTTTAAACGAAAAATGCAAACTAAGCTTGAAAATCGGAATGTTCCTAAAAAATTTAGGGGCAAGACTATGAGTTTATAATCTACGTTTAAAAAAGGAAACGACGGTAAAGTTCTGAACTAAATTTAATTTTTTTGGAAATAGTCTAAAATTACTGGGCTAAGTAGCAAAACTGAGGCTGAAATAAACAAGTTTGCGCATGTCATATCCATACCTAAATTAGCACGTTGAGCACTTCGGGTGTATGCTTTTCTCTCTAAAGCGCATCAAATTTATTTACTTATTTAGGCGTGGCTCATATGTCGGTTTTAAAACAAAGCTTGGTTACCTCAACTAAAATTTGGTAACTAACGGGTGATTTTTTAAGAGCTTGATAACTTTTTTTTTAAAAAAAACGCATAAAATTTGCAAAATCTCATCGGTTCTTTATTTGA
>NW_023458572.1:273011-276551 GCF_013731165.1 Rhagoletis pomonella
TCATTTAAAAAATGGCCTCGAGCTCATTATAAAATTGTTGAATATGAAAAAAAAAAAATATAAAAAGCTCCCGACAGGCTTTACAAACTTTAATATTAGTTAATTAGAAATTTTTTACTAGGAATCTTTACAAAATATGTATGCACATGAATATCTTTGATAAACCACGCTATTCCCGCTACATATATTAAAAGTCCTAGTTCACCTCATAGACATACAAAAGAATACAAAAACTTTCCGAAGAGTGAACCTTTCGCTGGAATCCACCGCTGTACATTCATGGCCATTGTTCATAACTGAAACTGAAAATGGAAAGAAGAAAAAAAAACTAAGTAAAGCTGCCCACTCAAGCACTCAAACGAATAATCGTTGCATAGGTTGACAAAGAATTTCCTCTTGCAATTACATAAAGAATGCAAAATAACAGAAACGCAATAATACGAGCTCTCCGCATATGTAAGTCGAAAGTAGATGAAAGACAAAAAAAAATAAAATAAAAAATAATAAAGGAATACCAAATCCCATACAATTCAATTGTTGCATGCTGATGTGATTGCTGCCTTGGTACCCATTGACAAATGCATTTACTGCGCCATTTGTTATTCACGAATGCTGTCAGCCGCTCGCTTGCTTCCAGGTATACGCTCGCATTATTTTATGCCATTGCATGCTCGGCATACACAATGTGCCATCCGTTCAACGCCATTCACCATCCGTCGCCACGTTCGCCATTCGTTCTCTCGCCCATGTGACGACAGACGGTGTCAGTCACAGTGTTGCCAGAACTTTTTGGGCCGACCGGCTAGATTGGCAAAAAAAAGCGGCTAAAAACGGCTAAAATGTTTTAGTGAAATTTCACATAGCTCTGGCAAAAAACGGCTAAAATGTTTTAGTGAAAATTCACATGCTTTATTTAAATAAATCGCAAGAAACGAAAGACTAGTTAACACCATTAATTTATATCGAGTGTATATTCCTCATCATCAAATGAATCACTATTGTATATATCACCTGAATTCATTAATTTTAAGAGATCGTCATCTACAGTAAAATTATGGCAGCATTTTTCTTCACGTTTTAAACCGTATCTTATATATAAAATAGCGTTTAAAGTTTTAACGCACATTGGATTTCTTTGCTTAGTTTTTATTATATTCATTGAACTAAATATTCGCTCTACTTCTGCATTCTTAGGCAAAACAAGAAAACTAAAAACTAGGTTGCAAAGGTCAGCAAAAGGGTTTTCTCCTAGGGCATTTCGAAATTGATAAACTTCGGCCCAAAATTTTACAGTTGAGTCTAAATTACTCCAGGTATGTAACGTTAACCGTTGCCATTGCATTTCTATGGATGTTATTTCGTCGGCATTATATTTGTGGTTTTGTTGATGTAGTTGAACAAATACTTTTGGTTTAATTACTCTTAATGCATTTCCAACCGAAAAAAGTCAATTTTTTTTAGTGTGGCAATATTTGTAGGGAGGCGTTGGCGTAATTCCTTTATTAAAGTGATAATAAAATAGCGAGAATTTTCTCGAATTATTTTCTCGGCTTCGTGGTCAAAAGCGTTTGTGCTTACTTTTGTTTTTAAATACTCTTCAAAACTGTGAGAAAACTGAGGAAATGGAGCAAGGTATGGTTCCAACGGGGAGCATATAGGATCAAATGTGTCCGCGCTAATAACCACTAGGGAGCATAGATGCGAAAGTAAAACATTGAGTTCATTAAAAATCTTCATTGGGTCTGCATTATTGCTTTCGAACAACTTGTTTACTTTTTGCACCTGAAAATTAGGCAAATAGTAAAATCGGCTAAAAAGGGCTAACTTTTTGTTACAAACCGGCTAACAAATCGGCTGCCGGCTAGATCGAATTTTCTCCGGCTAGTTGCTATCAAAACCGGCTAAATCTAGCCGGAAAACGGCTAAAATGGCAACGCTGGTCAGTCAGCGCTGGTCGATCGATCGACTTTGTGTGTGTGTGTGTGTGCGTGTGTGTGTGTGTGTTGCCTGTTGCTGTTGGCTTAATGTGCTCGGGGATGTTGTTGTTGTTGTTTTTTTTTGCAGCTGGTGCTACTGGTGCTAGTGATGTTGACGTGCCTGAGACTGCTTGCATGCCAAAGGATACTTGAGCATGGCAATTGTGTGAACGTTCCACCCTTTTTATTGCGGTTACATTTGCAACAGTTGTTGTTTGTTTTGCCACTGCAATTGTTGCTACACTTATTGAATTACTCAAGCACTTAAGTGCATGCATATGTGCCATATGGAAATGAAAGAGCGTACAAGGATTTTATGTTTATTATTAGCACAAAAGGAGGAAATCAATTTGATCCAACAAAAGTCATGTGGTATACATACATCCTTGCATACATACATACCGAAAAGCCATACGAGCTTAAGTCGAGTTAAGGCTTTTGTCTGAAGAAAAAATCTTTGATGAGACTTATACATTTTTAGCATAAATTTCGTAGCGAAGAAAAAATTATTACAAAACACAGAGACAGAGACAGAGAACTGTCGAATCGGACTAAAAATGTACCAGTTAGAATGGGGTAAGAGGTCTGAGATGGATCTATACAGCGAGAGTACGGCCTATGAAAGCGTAACGAACGAGAGGTACTCATATGCATAACTGGAGCCATGAGAACTTGTCAAACCCAATGCTTGGAAGTCCGTCAGATCTTACATTTTAATGGAGGGACCTACAATTTCGGGCCGCCTCCGATTGCAAAATATTTTTATGAGAAGCTTCTTTAGCGGAGGCACCTCGCCGTTAGAAAAAAACTTTTAAAAATTAAGGTTTTGGTAGATCTAGCCCCTCTTCATATTCATATGCAGACTCAGGCGGAAAGGGCTCTACTAAGGATGACTGGTATCAACATCGGGGTAGAAGGGTTTCTTAGTCTTAAGAAGATCGATTTTCACACGACGCAATTCAGCTTCACAACTCTCTGACTAATAAGAAGAGCTACAGTCGGATTCCTACATTCGCTTTCGGTAATTTTGATAGCCAAAATTCTTTAAAAGAATAGCAGCTGCGCCTAGTTACATGCCACTCATACTATCACATTTACACATTGCACCTATCACTTTTCTATGTTGTATACTTTTAGGCCCCACTGATTTTCATTTAGAGACATTTTGTGAGCAAAAATTTAGCGTAGAGATTGTCAGAATTCCAACGCTGGGCAGGCACTTAATTAATGGCAATTATTTGTTTTATTTACCACTGGGACCACAGCCGATCTATTTGCGCCTAATTTATCTGCGTTGTAAACAAACGGGTATTCCAGGTCTTCTTTTTTATTTCATAATCTTTCTGGCAATACAAAAAATTTAACAACTAGCCACAAGGTTATTTTTCAATGCTTTGGATTGCAAGATGAAAAAGGTTTTGTCTTATTTTCTAACCCAACCACACCTTGCCTTTGATTTATACCGCAAGGCATACAAATAAATAGAAATATTGCGGATGCGTGTTTAATGCCTAAGCTTGCTTTTGTTTGTCTCTTCATTTTGTAATTTTCTTATTTGCTTAGG
>NW_023458572.1:276651-313451 GCF_013731165.1 Rhagoletis pomonella
CAAATACTAATGCATGAAAATCCTAACCTCAAAAAAATCACCCGTTAGAAATGTAGTAGCGAGCTATTTCGAGGCCTCCACCGCTTACATTTTTAAATTTTCGAAAAAACTTAAAAAACTCGCAACAGGCTTTAGAAACTTAAATATTAGTTAATTAGAAATTTTTTACTAGGAATCTTTACAAAATATGTATGCATATGAATATCTACGATAAACCACGCTATTCCCGCTACATATATTAAAAGTCCTAGTTCATCTCATAGACATACAAAAGAATACAAAAACTTTTCGAAGAGTGAACTGTTCGCTGGAATACAGCGCTGTACATTCATGGCCATTGTTCATAACTGAAACTGAAAATGGAAAGAAGAAAAAAAAACTAAGTAAAGCTGCCCACTCAAGCACTCAAACGAATAATCGTTGCATAGGTTGACAAAGAATTTCCTCTTGCAATTACATAAAGAATGCAAAATAACAGAAACGCAATAATACGAGCTCTTCGCATATGTAAGTCGAAAGTAGATGAAAGACAAAAAAAAAAAAATAAAAAATAATAAAGGAATACCAAATCCCATACAATTCAATTGTTGCATGCTGATGTGATTGCTGCCTTGGTACCCATTGACAAATGCATTTACTGCGCCATTTGTTATTCACGAATGCTGGCAGCCGCTCGCTTGCTTCCAGGTATACGCTCGCATTATTTTATGCCATTGCATGCTCGGCAAGCATACACAATGTGCCATCCGTCCAACCAGGGTTGCCACTTTGGTAAATTATTACCAAATTTGGTAGACAAAATGTGGGTTGGTAAAAAGGTAAATTTGTTTTCATTTTGGTAGATTTTTGTTAAAGTAATTTTTGTGCACTTTAAAACTGTTCGTTCTGTAGTTATCTAAAAAATCCACCCGAAAATTTTTTAATCCGCCCATAGTAAATACATGGAAACCAAAAAGTCTGATAATAAATTTCTTTCTATAAGTATAGTCCATTTAATTCCATTAATTTGCAAACGCTTTATATTGTGTCCAGTTCAAAACTCATTTTACTCGAATCCTGAGGAGCTCTTGATTGCCTAAATATTTTAAATGATTCTTTAAATAAAATTAAAAAAGAAAAAACTCCAAAGGCCGGTGGCAAAAGAAAATTTTAAATCAACGGGAATTTTTCAATGGGTAATAAAACTGTTTACCCAAAAATTTTCTAAAAATTTTGAGAAAATAGCAAATTTGTTGAACTCTTCTAAATTATAGCTTTAATCCTTGACTTTTATGATTTTACTTAAAATGTAAACAATACTCTTTTCCAACAAAATAAATAAAATAAAAAAATTACTTGAAAAACATTTTGAATATTAAGAAAATAAAAAGCGTTTTTTTTATTCAAGAAAATTTGATTTTTATTGAAATAACTCAAAAAAAGAACAAATCTATAGTTTTTACTAAAATAACTTAAAAAAAGTTATTGGTAGATACTTTCCAGATTTGGTAGATTTTTTCAAAGTAAATGGTAAGTATTTTTGTTCGGCAGTGGCAACTCTGCGTCCAACGCCATTCGCCATCCGTCGCCACGTTCGCCATTCGTTCTCTCGCCCATGTGACGACAGACGGTGTCAGTCAGCGCTGGTCGATCGATCGACTTTGTATGCATGTGTGCGTGTGCATGTGTGTGTGTGTGTGTTGCCTGTTGCTGTTGGCTTAATGTGCTCGGGGATGTTGTTGTTGTTTTTTTTTGCAGCTGGTGCTACTGGTGCTAGTGATGTTGACGTGCCTGAGACTGCTTGCATGCCAAAGGATACTTGAGCATGGCAATTGTGTGAACGTTCCACCCTTTTTATTGCGGTTACATTTGCAACAGTTGTTGTTTGTTTTGCCACTGCAATTGTTGCTACACTTATTGAATTACTCAAGCACTTAAGTGCATGCATATGTGCCATTGTGCCATATGAAAATGAAAGAGCGTACAAGGATTTTATGTTTATTATTAGCACAAAAGGAAGAAATCAATTTGATCCAACAAAAGTCATGTGGTACACACATCCTTGCATACATACATACGAAAAGCCATGCGAGCTTAAGTCGAGTTAAGGCTTTTGTCTGAAGAAAAAATCTTTGATGAGATGTATACATTTTAAGCATAAATTTCGTAGCGAAGAAAAAATTATTACAAAACACAGAGACAGAGACAGAGAACTGTCGAATCAAACTAAAAATGTACCAGTTAGAATAGGGTAATTCGCGATCGTAATTGGGGAAGCGATCAAAGTAATTCAGGGTGGTGTGGGAAAACCGTAATATTGAGATTAATGGTAATTCAACCGAGGGTTAATCTGGGTGCGGCTTTAATCCGATATAAATTATGTTAAATTTTATGGTTGCATTCAAAATTAGTTTGCTTACATACTCAATCAATAGCAGAGCTGTGTAATGATTGAATCAATTGAGTGTGCATTCTCATTTTTTTCGTTTCAAAAATGTGATTGTTCGATTTAAAAAATTTAACAACCACTCTTGAGATTGGTTACAAATTGTAAACACAAAATATGTAGTGTGTTATGGAATGGTTGACACCCATTCACATAGAGAATGTGAATGCAAAAAAAGATCTCAATCATGTATGATTGGACGTTTATGGGAATGCAATCTGTCAATATCATTCAGTACTAATACTATTTGTTGTATCAGGGTTGAAATTTTTGTACTCAAAATGTGAAACCAGAAGATTGCCATCTCCCTCAAAATAAGTAAACAAATAAATATTTGGTGCTAAAATATTTTTCTAAGTGTTTGGCCGAACTTCTGCTCAAACTTGAGGCATGAGTTCTGATTTTATAAGAAGAGTTTTCAAGGCAGAAATATACTCGAAGGTTTGCCATTGCGTGCCGAAGGACGACTGCTATTTTGGGTTATGATCTGACCAGGTATTTAACCATGGTCCTATGGAGTGGAAGTACGCACATGTAATCACTCTGCTACGGCGGCCGCCGTAAGTACATGCTATACATATCGTCGTTTAAAGTACAAAACCGCGTATCAAGAAAATGCAAAACCGCGTAATTGCATAAATTATTTTCTAGAGAGTAAAGTCACCCATATTTCAAAATGGTTATCTTTTTTATAAAGCAAACGTATTTCTGGCTAGTATATTTCAGGACGAATGGATAAGAATTGAGCCAAGAGCTTTTGTGAGCAAATCCAATTTTTGGCAGCCAATGTCAGTCACACGGTTTTGAAGAATGACGATACGCGGTTTTGTACTTTAAACGACGATATATATGTACACATATTAGATTATTTATTCTCAAAATGCATGAAAAATATAGTATGCTTGCAAACAATTAATAACATTTTGTGATAAACAGTTTTACAAATGTATTTGCACTTCAAATTTGTATTTTAATAAAGTATTAATTAAATAAATTATTATTGTAAATTATTATTTTAATAAATAGATATAAAGATATTTATACTTGGCAACTCTTGGACTTTTCTTCATTTGTAACAAATGACAGATGTATACAAAATAAAAAAATAATTGTATTTTTCAAATTTAAAGCAAACGGGCGTTCTTTACAAAAAAATGTAGTTAGAGATCGAATTGCGCATATTTTTTTTACAATATCAAGTGCCCACAAGAAGTGTTAAACCCATAAATAGCTTAAAAAACGCTTTCGAAAATTCGAAACGAGAGTGAAGTGCAGTGTTCAATTATGATCGAAATTGCAGGCAAAATTTGTGCGTATGTAATTAATGTTTTACTTATTTGAAGAAATGTTGCCCCTTGTCATTAAAAATAAGCAAACCAAGACCCCCGCGTCCCACTGGTTACATAATACTTGAATAGCCCCTTAATTAACATGTGTTTGTTTTGAGAACGCACGGCCAGTTAAACAGGCATGTCTGAATCGATTTCCTTCATCATTCTTAGCTATTTGATGTGCATTTTTATTGTTATGTGTTGCAAACAGACATTTTAGGAACTAAATGGGTTCTAATCTATGTACTCAAGCGCACTTATTTTTAACAGTTTCCAGTTTATGTAATATTAATCAAAACAGCTTTTATTTATTTTATGTATTATGTGATTTCTGGAAGCGTTGAATACAAAAAAGGGCTGTGACTGGGTTTATGTAATTTGAAATTGTGTTGATGATTACTAATAATAATAGAAAGGCGCTTACATATCGACACAACTAAAAATTACATATATTTCAGTAGAGCCAATTAAAGATTTTTTGTTTCGTAATTTAGCAATAATATGTCTTGGAACGTAATTATTCCGGATTATATGCAGTCATACTGTAAGCTTTCAAATTATGTATTTTTCTAAACCTGAAATTTTGAATTGCGCCGTTATTGTAGAGGACCATCGACATATGTTAATGTTTGGCCGAGCTACTCCTCCGATTGTGGCATGCGCCTTGATGTTGTCGCACAAAGGGAAGGGACCTACAGTTTTACGCCGACTCCTGCCGGGGGCCGACCACTATTAAAAAACACATTTTCTTTTTTTTGTTGGCCGAAAATGGGCTCGGACGCTCACCCTGCGGAATGGTAATGCGCACTTCTAACCACTACACCACGGCGATCGCCTAATTAATTTTAATCATTAATCGCGATTAAACATTTATTCGTTAATTTTTAGTCATTCATAGACTAACATTTTGTCGACAATACTCGCATAAGATAGTCACAAATTTTCACAAAAGAGAAAAGTGATTTTCTTCAAAACTTTTGAATGACGTCTTGACTGAACTTACTAATTCGGAATTTCTACTATTACTTATAGAGTAGGCTATTCATAAAGTCTGGGTAATGAAATAAAAATTTTTCTATTTTAAGTTCCATAAATATAAGGAGACTTTTATTGTTTAATTTATTTTTTGCACATAAACTTGTATCTTGAACTTCTTTTTCCAAAAAGTGAGGATGTCAAAATTTCAATAGATATCGGATGTACGGTAATTTTCCAAAGAGATCTCCTAATAGATAAGTTCATGAAAATTGTTCCAAACGAAAACTTAAAATTGATAAAAAAAATAATAACTAAATTTAACTAATTTATATTAGAGGTTTGAAGTTTATCCCACTGTAAGTATGAAATCTTCAGCTATGTGTTTCCATTGTCACTTTTTCGTAGCCATATCAACAGCCTGACAATTAAGAAGATTGTGACGTTTCATGCTACCATACGCAATATCTTAAATCCTTCAAATTTTATTATTAACCTTTTGTTTGTTAAAAACATTTTCTTCTTAGATTCGAAACTTGATCAAGCAAAATTGCCTTTGTTTTTGACTAAGAGATGCTCAATAAGCTCAGAATTGTAGTTCTCATTTGCATACATAACAATAAATTATTAATTTTTGTTTCACACGAACTCCAATATTGAATAGTAAAATATATTTTAATCTTACCCAAATAAACAACGATTTAGTTCAATCGTCAACCACATATAGAGTATAGGGTGGTAATGTGTTAAAGTTTTAAAGTTTTTTAAACGTAAAATGACGGCTAATACCTTTTTAAGCGTTTTGTAATTTAACCAAAACTCATTAGCATCCACTCAAGCAAGGAATTATTTACTTTTCAACATGCATTAGCAGAGTGCACTTCTATTTTGTTTACAATTTGGTTGTCAAACACACTACATCGGATCTTTTGACACATTTACCAGAATTTACCACCAGGTAGCTTCTGACAAAGAGATGACCTTACTTACTCTCTTATTTGTCCTCTCAGTTGCCAGAAAACCATGTACGATTTCCGGTAAAATCTGGAAATTCTGCTAAAAAATTTTAATTTCGGACTCATGCGGGTTTACAACTAAATAATATTGGGAATACTTTTGAGGTGTTTGAAGAGGGTTGCGACCTGTTTGAAACTAAATTTATTTATAATAATCATATTTTCGCCTTGACACTTTTGCTAAGTTTTGGCCGAGCTTCTCCTCCGATTTGTAGCGTGCGCCTTTGCTGTCACACAAATGGGAGGGACCTACAAACTTACGCCGACGCCGACGCCGAACGGTGATACAATTTTTATGATGAGCTATTTTTTTATTAAAGACACTAAGATTTTTAAAATATTTTCACTAAAATTTTATCAACCTAAATGTAAAGCTTATGCGAAGTAGTTATCTAATTTAATGTAAATTTTAAACATTTTCAAGATAAAACATGAATTATATTTAAAACGTAAATGTTAATACAACTGTTTTATATATAATCCCAAACATATGATATAAAATCCCCTCTACCAAAAAACTTAAATTGGGTAACGCCGGTTTGAATTTTTACAATTGAGCAATTGTCAAAAATCTTCATTTTTATCAAAAAGTTATTTACCAGGGTGGCTTTGAACTAATGATTGGTACTGAGTTAAAGAATGCACACACATAAAAGATTGCAGCCTTTTCAATACTCATTCAGTGTTAAACCTTTTTTTGATTGGGCATTGGTTTTTTCAATCTTGCTATGAATATGTTGATGTGTGAATTCATAACTGCTTTGAGAGAATGGAAAATTCAAAAATTTTAAACCTCAATCCTAAGCGAAGAATAAGTAATGAAAACTGGATAGAAAAAAATTGTTGATTTAAAATTGAAAATGATTTTACACTTACACAGCTCTGATCAATAGCAGTAATGGACATACTTAGTACTTAGCAATTTAGGAGTTGACAAATATTCAAGTAACAGACGCTAAATACTTTGATACTTGGTATTTACAACATCCAAAATACTTATGGCCTTATTCATAAAAAATGAAATAGGTTTATAGAGCTCTATAAAGTGACATTTTCATAAAAATTTTCGATTTATAATGGTGCATTTACATGGTATGAATCTGTTTATAAGCCGTATGAATTTTCCTATAAAAGAAGCACCAACTCTATGAAGAAATGAATGATAGCGATATATATTTAACAATTTTGACTTGTATACTAGACAATATTTTTTTTGTAAACAACAAATAAAAAAAATTTATTTTGTGCTAGCTTCGAAACTAGAAGCTTATTTTTTTGTTAAATGTGCTTTAAAAAGGATCTACTGCCAATAAAGCCTTGTGGATTGCTATTTTTCCATATTTGTAATGCTTCCATTTAAACATCTTTGTGGAAAAACAGTTTTTTGTTCAGAATTGCTTGTTTACGAAACGTTTGGCATAACTTGAAATTATAGGGATGCCGTTTTCTTCCGTTTCTCAGTGGATTTTATACTTGAAAAGGCACCAAAATATGTATGCAATACTTCTACATATCTTCGTTTAAAGCACAAAACCGCGCATCAAGGAAATGCAAAACCTCGTATGGGAGGTTGCCTAAATTTTATAGGAGAGAGTGAAACTGGTCCCAATTTAAAACGGTTCTCTCTTTTAAACTTAATAATCTTCTCTCCTTATGTCTAAGTCGATATTTTATTATATCGATATTTTATTATAAATGGCTAAGGGCTTGATGTCAGGAGCTTCCGATGACCAAATATCTTTTTTGGCACAAATTTCACTTCCGAGGTTTTGCAGAACCACGATACGCGCTTTTGTACTTTAAGCGACGAATATGTATATCGCTTGAACTATAGGGCTATTCGCGATTCGGTGTATAAGAGCTGACAAATTTATGCAATTGCAGAAATATGCCATGGATTGTGAGCGACCTTTATTAAACTGTCATGGCAAAGCTTTTGCAAAACAATTTTTGTGCATCAGCTTTGGTTTTGTTTATGAATGCAATGCATAGCATTTTTATGCTATGGATTTTCGGTATTGCAAATTTGCCAAGCCATGACAAATGCAAATGCGTGTATTTTGTTTGTGTATTGCAAATAATTTGCAATACAAATTTGCAATGCAATGATGCTAGGCCATTTGCACTGGATCGCGAATAGCCCTAATATGTTAGTGTTTGGCCTAGCTTCTCCTCCGATATGCGGCGTGCGTGATTTTGTCACACAAAGTAAAGGACAGTTTTACGCCGACTCCGAACGGCAATTGCATTTTAATGAGAAGTTGTTTCCATGACAGAATACACTCGGAGGTTTACTATTACCAACAGAGGGGCAATCACTATTAGAAAAACTGGGCTTGAACTCAGGCTCTGCGTAATGCTCTACAGCAGAGGCCACTACTTTTACATATATTGCTGGTATATTCAAAATACTATCCCGACCTTCGGAGTGTATATATGTAATATAAAAAAGAATGAGAGGTACTATATGAAAATGTACCCAAAATTCTGGAGCAAATGAAAAAATGCCCATTGAAAATAGTTCACATGTATAAATTGAAAGATATAACTTAATAGGTTACAGCGCTAAACAAAAGGAAAAGTTAGAAAAAATAACAATGCGGTTTGAAGGAAACATGAAGCCATAAAATGCTTGTTTGTTTCGTTAATACTCTGAACTTTGTAAGATATGGCACTGTATTATTTGCAGTAGTTTGCAAATATTCACTAATGGTTCTAAAATCGCAAACATTTTCGTGGGATGTTTTTGTTTGATTTCGAATTGAAAATACATTGCGATCATATTGTACCGAAATAAGTGCGGTATCTCTGCATTTTTGTAAAAGCCAGAAAGAAGCATAAACTGTATGAAAAAAATGAAAGGGAGAAGTATACATGCCTTCTATAATTTTGACTTATATGTATATTTGGCAAGTCTTTGTGTAAACAACAAAAAATACACATTTTCATTTCTTTGCCAGCTTGGAAAATATAGGCTTACTTTTACTTAAACGTGATATAAAACTCATTAAAATGTTCTGTAATGTCTTGTTGTATGTTTGTTATCATAGTTCTTCGTATTTTTATTGTCCACTAAACGTGAGTGGCTTCAATTTAAAAAGTTCTAGTACAAAGAATTTCTTTGTTTTAAATTTGTTTGTTTATTGTTTTTAATTTTTAAAATTCATACTTTTGACATGTATGTGAATGGCGGAGTTGCCGCTTTCCTCCTTTTCGGTGGGTTTTTATATTAAAAAGGCATCAAAATGGGAAAAACCGCCCTTGGTATCTCTGCATCTGTTAAAATTTTTATGGGAAGATGTATGAAAATTCAACTTGCTATAATTTCATATGCTTAACAGTATCACAACAGTATGTTTACAGTATCTCCCCATAACTTTTCATATGAAAAAATTTATTATATGCATCCCACTCGATATCATTGAATGCCTCATTAGAACATGTAGTCCCTCTATTTTAGCGTATCAACAGTTCATATGGCTTCATACCATGTAAATGCGCCATAAAGCAATTGAAATCTTCTTTATTTTTTATGAATTTGGGTGTTAATGTGCAGGTCTATGGCAGGTATGCGATGGATCTATACAGCGATAGTACGGCCCATGAAAGCTTAACGAAACCTCACCTGGGTTGATAGAAGTGCTCGACGTGGAGAAATCAAGGCGATCAGCGAAATACGAAGCCTGGCATATGCATAACTGGAGCTATTAGTGGAAGTCCGTCAGATCTTACATTATAATGGAGGGACCTACAATTTCGGGCCGCCTCCGATTGTAAAATGGTTTTATGAGAAGCTTCTTCAGCGGGGGCCCCACGCTGTTAGAAAAAAATAAAATTTAAGAAATTAAGGTTTTGGTAGATCTAGCCCATCTTCATATTCATATACTGACTCAGCCGGAAAGGGCTCTACTAAGGATGACCGGTATCAACATCGGGGTAAAAGGGTTTCTTAGTCTTAAGAAGATCGATTTTCACACGACGCAATTCAGCTTCACAACTATCTGACTAATAAGAAGAGCTACAGTCGGATTTCAACATTCGGTTTCGGTAATTTTTATAGCCAAAATCTTTAAAAGAATAGCAGCTGCGCCTAGTTACATGCCACTCATACAACCAGATTTACACATTGCACCTATCACTTTTCTATGTTGTATACTTTTAGGCCCCACTGATTTTCATTTAGAGACATTTTATGCAGAAAATTTAGCGTAGAGATTGTCAGAATTCCAACGCTGGGCAGGCACTTAATTAATGGCAATTATTTGTTTTATTTACCACTGGAACCACAGCCGATCTATTTTCACCTAATTTATCTGCGTTGTAAAAAAACGAGTATTCCAGGTCTTCTTTTTTATTTCATAATCTTTCTGGCAATACAAAAAATGTAACAACTAGCCACAAGGTTGTTTTTCAATGCTTTGGATTGCAAGATAAAAAAAGGTTTTGTCTTATTTTCAAACCCAGCCACACCTTGCCTTTGATTTATACTGCAAGACATACAAATAAATAGAAATATTGCTGATGCGTGTTTAATGCCTAAGCAAATGAATTTGCTTTTGTTTGTCTCTTCATTTTGTAATTTTCTTATTTGCTTAGGCTTGCATATATTTTTTTACGATTACGATTTAGAAAGCGTAACGGTAAAGGGAATGCTTTCAGACTCCCGAAACATACATACATATGTATGTACATTTGTTTGTGCGTTTACAAAATCACGTACATAAATATGTACGTGCCGGAAAAAATTCTTTGACGGATTTGAAGCTTACGAGCCTAGCTGGGAGCCCCTACACCTTTTTGAAAATATCGATTTTTTTCCTACTGTTTTTTGTATGTATCGAAGTTGGATAGAGAACTATGAATTAAACTTACTCTCAGTCGCATATCTCTAGCTTCTGCTCGGTATAAATTAAAATCGGCTACATGCATACATACATACATACTTACATACATATATCACACAGAATTGCTGAAGTAACAAGAAAATCTGCATCTGAGCTGAAATGAGTATTGCCCTTCATTTGAATCATTGGAATGATGTGATTAATGTTGGGCAGCGCCGAAAGTGTGACGCAGCTCTGTGCTTCGTCTTTGCGATAACAAACAGACTATTAATTCAACCAAGTTATATATCAAGATGATTCAAACTAAAGTAAATGAGCTGCTTGCTGAGAGATAAAAGCGAAAATTGATGTTATTTCGAAAATTGGTTTATTGAGTGAGACTTGCGATGTGAGACGTACTTAATAAATAGAGAAGTGCAGTACTTCTTTTTCTTTTTCAAAGGGTAACACAATTTATTGATATTTTTCGATAAGAATCGAAATGTCAGTTACCAAAAATTTAGCCATCGAAAGCTATCAAGTCATCGAAAATAATTGAATCATCGAAATGTATAGTTATCGATTTATTCAAAGCGATAAATGTTTATTAAGCTATCGAAATTTATCGAGACACAGAACCTTAGTTGCCGAAATTTACCGGCAGTTATCAAGTTAAAAAAAAAATGTATCCGATTCTCGAAATTTGTGAAGTTAATGAAATTTGTCAAGTTATAAATATTTATAGAATTATCAATATTTATCGAGAAATCGAAATTTATAGAGTTATTGATTTTATCTAGTTATCGTAATTAAGGTTATGAAATTCATCGAGTTACCGATATGTATCGAACTGCCAAAAACTATCATCTAACTAAAATTTATGTGACCTGGTCTACGGAAAGGGGGCTTAGGTGTCAAAAAATCAATTTTCACTTTTTGGTTGATTCGGATGGAAGATGAGATGATTTTCACTTTTAACAGCTTTTTCACAGAAAACTTTTTTCGCACGTAAGCTCCCTTTTCGTAGACCAGGTCACATATAGAGTTATCTAGATTCAATAAGTTTTTGAAATTCGTCGGGTTATCGAGAATTATCGAGCGAACGAGTTAACGAATTATATTGATAATTGGCGACGTTTTTCGAAAGACGCCGAAATTCGTTGATAGGTGTAATAAAAAAAGTTTCGAACCAGAGTTTAGGCGCTTTAACTTTGGTCATTTGACTTGGTAACAGTGTATTTTTTTGCATTTTCTTTTGCTTCGTACATATTTATGTTTTGTTTTCAGGCACTATTTATTTAAGGAGAGTGTGTTCTTATCTTCTTATATTGATCGAGCGAATTTATTGATTGAATTTTGTTTACCGGTCCTGCGGAATCGATTTTGAAAACAAAAGCCAAATTCAAAGGTATTTTTCTTAAGATGACTAGAGTTTCTATGGTTTAAAATTTTTTTGGTCTTTTGTATTTTTGTTTGCTTCGAAGACGTAAGCGAACTCGAATACGATCATCAAGAAAAAAAAACGAATACGCCGATCAACACCAATATGAAGACGATTACGAGGACGAATATGAAGACCAACTGTGGAGGAACGGGTATGCGAGCACGATTACGATCACGAATACGAAGACAATTACGGAGACGATGAGAAATACAAACAGAACTAAGAGTGGAATACGAAATGAAGACGAAGACGAATATGGAGATAAAATCGAAAACGAATACGACCAAAAAAATGAAGACGAATAGAAAACCAAAACGAATACGAAAACCAACGATAAGGATAAGGTTAATATTAAGCTTAAGAAGAATGTCTGTAATATGAAGCAAACTAGAAATGAGGGAAGTTTCGTTTTAGTTGTGTGGCCCAGGCGCATTCAGTGTTTATTTTTTGTTACTGTTTCTTTTTTAAGTAGAGTTTTCCGCTGAGCGTACGCCCAAGGGATTGTAGCCGCACAATCTTGTCTCGTTTCTTTTGCATAACTACATTTGTATGTACATACGTTTTCTATCAAAAGATTCCTTACATCCAGAAATTGATTTCAAACGCTGTCCTCCAATTCTTCTGCAAAGTAACGCTCAGCCACAAGGCTAGCATTGCGTATATTTGACAGCGAAAATGTACATACATATATAGTATACATAAGTATATGTACAAAGATGAGTATAGTAAAATACACACATATGTATTTATGTCGACATATGCATTTGTACGTACATACATATGCAAATATGCCTTCTTATGTAATACTTACATATATTGTTTCTGCAAAACATTCGATTCTATTACAGATACATATGCCTGCTAAGGAAGAATTTATGTACACTCGCATATTATTATTTCATATGTCGCCAGTTTTATGTGAATATTTTTGTAGATCTGTTTTTATGATTTAGTTCGTTTTCTTGAATTATATTCACTTCCTGCCCATTTTTTAGACTGGTTATTGTCTTAGACAATTTAACGTTTAAAGCATGCAATATTTTTGATGCAAAATTATCAAGGATTAAAAAGTCGAACATTTTTATGAAAATGCATTGAATTTTTCTTAATTTTGTATGAAGCTTGATACCTTGGTTTACATGATTTTGTTTTAAGCTTAATCCATACTTTTATAAAAAAAACAATAAAATTTTAGCTTGCAAAATATTAGTATCTACTGTGAACATTCCAAAAAAGAAGTGGTGTATGCAGATTTTGGCTGTTAAGTGTACATTCATACGTTGCCAGTGTCAAGCATATAAACATATTACCATTGGACGTCAATGAACAAATCACAAGTCATTTGTTTATTTGTAGACTCAGGCATTTTGGTGTCTTCATTAATTTTATTTCCTTGCTTTGCCGTTTGGTGGGCGTCACGAAATCTGTAACATCATCATAACAAATATTATTCATATGAGTCACTTACAAATGCATATATGTATGTAAGTATGGCTGCGGACCCTGCAAGAAATGCCTATTACCCAGGGAATATATGAAAAGAAACCAACGACTGCTTAATAAGTACCAATTTTTTTTCTCTTTAAGTGAAATGAATTGTTCCCTTTCGTTATAAAGTTTATCATTCGTAGAGACTCGAGTTTGCCAAACCAATACTTCTTCTGCTGCGGCAACGCCGCATTCGAGTTTTCGGAAATATACTATGTATGTATCAGTACGAGAGTCGGGAAACTAATTCATCTCCAATTACACCTGTAGGAGATTAGTCGTCGCAAATTAATACGACTAATCTGAGATTGTTCTCTTCAAAGATTTTTCGAAAAATGCTCGTATAAGTTATTGTACGGGTATTAAAAATTGTATTAAAGTTGTTTAACCTCTCTTTTGAAGAATTTACCATAGAAATAATACACTAGATACACATATGAAAACATAGTATTAGTCAAAAACTGTATTTAAATGAAAGAGCATGTCTACTGGGTTCTAACTAGCAAATGTTTTCGTACATGATATTTCGATAGTAAAATGAAAACGAGGGAATATTTTGTTTCTATTTATTACATAAGCCAATGCCTAAAAATTGTGGAACATCACATTCGAAATGGCCTCCGTTTGTCTTCCAGCAGTGGCGAAGTCGGCTGGACACTCATCGTTTGCAGTACGCATTCCACTGCTTGGACATGGGACACTTCCGAGAAAAATGTTTCGAAAAAAAGTTATGTGTGTTTGTACACAAATTCCGAATCTTTAATAAAAACGTGTGTGTCCCATTTAAAGACATATTTCCGGTCTATTTAATCCATTTCTTTTCGAAACCCGACACCCCTGACTTGGTAGTTCATATTTTTGCGTTTTCCATTAAAAAACCTTTTCCTCCACTTTAGAAAGGGTGGACGAACCGTGCAATTTTGATTTGATAGTTGATATTTTTGCGTTTTTTTTTAATAAAAATATTTTTCTCCATTTTAGAAGGGATGGACGAGTATTCTGAAATTCCTGGTATAGTAACCTTTTTTTAGTTTCTTATTATAATTATTATGGAAATATTTTCATTTGAATACGATTTTATTGAGAGCAAAGTTTAGTCAAGCTTCGGTGGAAATAGGCTATTAAAGTTAAAATGAAAATCCTCTTAAGAGAAGAAATAAAGACAAATTTCAGTTAGGTTGTACCTTAAGATATGAGGGTAGAATCACTTAAACAATTGAAGGAGCGTTTGCTTTCTAAAATAATTAAGACTTTCCAGAAAGTGGTAGCGAGAACGATAGCTATGTCTCTGGTTAAGTTGCACGGAAGCCCAATTGCTTGCTGGTGCATTCCCCGCGAGATATAATAAATTTCACCTATTCTTACTAAAGTTAGACAAATCTTAATTTTTATTTTATACCTAGAGCCTCCATTGCATTTGGAAAAGAGATTTAATGTTTTACATAAGTACATACAAAATTCACTAATTTTAGATTTTCTGCTAACTTACATACATACATACAAGTAAAAACTGAAGTACTATAAATATATTTCATCTAGAATTTTTACTATAGTTTCCTTTTATTTAATTTAGTTTATCCAACTACAAAACTTTATGCCTTTTACTAATATGTATGTATACATATGTATACATGAGGATGCCTCAGCAAAAGAGTTGCTGTTTTTCCACCAGAATTAATTATTTTTTATTATATTTTAAAACTTTCGCCAAAATGCTTTGGACCGATTTGAAAATGCCTCCAAGAATTTCATTGCTCTCATTCCGTTGAAAAAATTTTTAAATATTTTTATGCAGGCCTTTTAAGCTTAAGCTCTTCTTTTATACATATGTGGCATTTTCTTGAACAAAAAAAAAATTTTTTAAATTAATTTTATTTGTAAAACATAGTTTTTTGGAGATATGTTCGTTAAATCGTTCAAAAATTCAATGGAGTAAATGTTGTGCTCCCGTACATCATCAATAGGTGGACTATGGGGTACTATGTATCTCGATAATTATCGATAACTCGAAATATTTTAAGACCTAGGAGTTTAAATAAGTCGTTACAATTCAGTTTGTCGATAATTTGGACTATTCGATAAGTATTGATAGCTCAATGAATTTGAAAAACACTAGATTCCGATAACTCGATAAAATTCGGTAACTCCACAAGTTTCGATAACTATCGATAAACTTAAGAAACTGTGCGTTTCCAGAACTGGAGAAAAAATATTACTCTAAAATTTACATATATATATCGATAACTTAAGCTTGATAGCTCCATAAATGTTCATTCATATAAAACACGTCCGTCGCTCTCGCTATAAAATTTCAAATGTTTCTTTATTCGCTAACTATTTACAAGATGGTGTCCTAGGCGGTCATATATTTAGTGCTAGACCCATAACTCTGTCACTAATGGTATAGACACAAAACACCTTATACCTAGTTTACAATAACTTAACTTTGTGTTAGTGCAGGTATAACCACTATATACTCCTACAATATTTATGGAAAAATTTCGATAGATAGATACACTCTGCTAATTCGATAAATTTTGATAAATCGATAAATAGCGATAACTCGATAAATTCATGTAATTCTAGGAATTTTGATATCCCGATATACTTTGAAAATTGCAAGAACTTCGATTCAATAAACTGACAAATTTCGATAAATCAATAGGTATTGATAATGCGATAATTTGAAAGAACTAGACACATGACGACAATTCGACTGTTAAAATTCAAAATCACACAATTTTGTTCCAAAAAATTTTTTTTTAAACTATGTATAACAATCTGATAAATTTTAAAATTGATTGGAGAAACCGAGCAATCAAGCAATTTATAAACAAAAAGATTTCCATATACATAAGGTCAAAAAAATCAAAATAATTTGTTACTTAAATTGCATTCATGAAATTGGCAGTAAGTATTTTATTTAAAATTAAAAAAACAAACGTCCGTCGGGAAAACAGCGCCAATTTCTTTTTGTATGAAGTAGTGATGCACCCTAATATACATACATATCCATATGCACGCATGCATAAGTTGATGCCTCTTAGTTGGCATAATAGCATATTCACACATTTGCCGAATTTTTTGAGCTTTTATGCACCGTGGCTAGCAGTAGTTTATCCACATTTCAGTGCCGATTGCGGCTGGTTGGGCTTGAATGTATAATTATGTGCGTGCACTTAATGTAATTACAAGTTGTAAATGGCATGAATAGAAATATGTAATATTTGCTTACTTGAATAAATGAGCGTGGTGAAAAGTAAACTATGCTGCCGTACACCCTCGCGCAAACGATTTTTACAGCCACACAGGCACAATGGACAAACAAGTATGGCATGTGAGGCAAAGTGTTTTATAAGTGGCCTTTTCATTAACCGACGCCACTGGTGACACTCACTGGTGCCTCGACTGTGGCCCCGGTGCAGGCTGCATTCGCACCGTCACAGCACACTCATATTTAGTAACAGTTAAGCAGACAGCTGCTGCTGGGTCCATTGCAATTATGTACATGTGCCATGTGGGACTCTGTCAGAGCTTTGTAGGTCTCTGCTGCAAGTGGTAGGCAGTTGGTAGGCAGGTACGCAGGGACGCAGAGATTTCTACAGCCAGCTTACTGTGATGGCGCAAAATGTGTCCCAACTTCAAATGCCAAATGCATACATTTAGCTCTAAGTATTTACATGTGTATGTATGTACATACTTAGTTGTTGTAGTGCCTGCGACTTTAAGTGCACTTGAGGGTGTCCGTACCCACGAATTCGTGCTTGGATGAACACATTCGTTTGCTTGTTGGTTGAATATGTCGACTACGATACATAGTTGCGTGAAAATTTTTCAACATTTTTGTCATTTCTTGCATTCTCGAGAATTCGTGCTGTTTCCATTGCTGTAACAGTACATATTTCTATTAGTGGTTTGAGCTCGCAATGTTGGTGCCTCGAATTGAGTGGCATTTTATTTCTTGTCAACATTTTACAATTTTTAATGAAGTATGCGCCTCTGGACTTGGCGAAATGAAACTGTGGGTTGCCAGGAGGTTAGTTAGTTGGAGCTCCGCCCCGCCCAACAGTACATAACCCTGGTGGGTTGATAAATGGTAACGTATGTATATATAGCTATTAAGTAAGGTATTCACATACTCAATATTCTTTTGTAAAACTATTTTAAGTACCTATATTATTTTTCCTTGGTTGAGTGACCAATGAGGAAGCAATGAAGACTATGTGTAGGTGTTAGAAAAAAGGTCTGGGATTTTCCGGCCTATCATCGATCTATACCATACGCAAGGGCAGCATTGAACACTTCCCAAATGCTATCTCGCTGATATTTTTGGAGTAATTCCTTGATGTCTTTCTAGTAATGGCTAAAATCTAGCTTGATGCATCAAACACTCCTCTGAGGTGGATGTTTTCAACATGGTATCAAGCTATGACGCTAGAAAACCAATACTAAGAGTACAACCCCACAACAAGCTTTTCAGGCGTTCAGCGCTTTTCCGGCATTCAGCAATAGGTGAATTGTGTAGCTGAAAGCTTGAAAAGGGCCAAACGTCTGAAAAGCTTAATGGCTGAAATTAGGTCATTAATTTGTGGGTTTTACGATTATTTCCTTTCCGTTTGTTGTTAGTTTAAATTAGAGATGGGCATGATCCGGGGTTATGGCAGGCGCCCGATGGGCTACTGTGAAAGCCCGCGGGTACGGACCAGAAATTTAGACGAGCTCGTGCGTGCAAAGAATCTTCCACAAAGCACGAAAAAGAACGAAAAGGCCCGATAAATGATGTGGCCAAAAAAAGGGTAGGTAAAAGCAAAATAGATAGTGAGATTGAGATAATTTAGCAACCACTTCACGTACTAAATTGGGCAGTTTCGACAACAGACAAATGACTTGAGAATGTTAAAAGCTTTTGCAGTGAGGGTATATTGAGCTTTGCTGTTATCTTCGAAACTAGTAAGCGAGTACTTTCTTTATCGGACAAAATACTTAAAAAATGGCATATCAGGCGTCTGTTTACTATATGTACTTAGTTCGGTTTTGTACAAATATGATACTGTAAAACTTAACGACTGGCACGAAGAAAATAAACTGAACAAGAAATTTATAAAAAAAAAAATTTTTGTTAAAAAAAAATAAAGCATTGTATGCTTAATTTTTTCCCTAAAGTTAATACATAATCTGGACCTAATCGGGTTGTGTAGTGCAGGGCCATTTCAGGTTGGGCCTAACGTTCGTGTTTTCGACCATGTATTCTACACTCGCACAGGGCCGGGCCTGAAAAATTATACCTCCGCACATTTCTAGTTTTAAACAAATCGACCCATAAGTAGGATTTTTCAAAATATGTCTACCCAACACCATCTCATGAAATTGTTATGCGCATAAAACATTCCAAATGTGTTAAACTTAAAAATTTCAAAGACATTTAATTCATATAAAATCGACTTACTCACACGTGTACATTCAAAGTCTTCATCTTCAGCAATTATCAAACTGCTGTGGCGAAGCCAGTCGAAAAATCTCGTCTTGTCTGTCAATGCAACTTTTGTACTGCCGTTACTATTTCTTCTTCGAAAAGAATGAGTTGTGTGCCATTTAAACTCTGCCACTGTCCGTGGGAGTATTGCATGTTGATAATAAGTATGTGAGGATATATACAGCATATACATACATACATACATATGCTTATATCATACATCCTTATACAGTTCGTTATTTAAAAGTAATTAAAATATTCGTCGACTTTGTTGTGGCTGTGGTGGCTGTGTTGGCTGCTCTGTTGTTGTTCGGTTAGTATACATACTGGAGAAGTTTTAAGCTTTCTGTCATTGCTGCTTCTACACTTTGTGCAGTCGGTGGAATTCGAAAACGTCAACTTTTTCCGACAAAAATTTATGTACAGTGGTGCATAAAAAGCAAAGAGGATGCAGAAAAATAATAACAAAAGTTATTTCACTTCCTTTCACCGCTTTGATTCGCTTGGAAGCATTTTGAGTAGTTGCAACAATGCTTTTATCTGAAAGCTACACAGATTGTGTAAATTTTAGGTTTATGTTTGCTGGTTCAAATTCGAGTTGGCGAAATGCCATACGGGACAAGTGAAAAATTTGCCTCAAAAATATGGGATTTACTAAAAATTTAACGGGACAAATGAGAAATAAAGGATTTGCATTAAAAGCCCAACTACGAAACATATATTAACACAGGTGAAGTAATGCTCTGATTAGTTATAATCTTTTTATAAATTTCGTTTATTTCATGGCCAAACTTTTTAATTTATACTAAAATATGTATGTTGGAAACTTATCTTTACTTATTTATTGTTATTAATTTTCATTTAAAATATGGGTCGATCTATATCATATACCATATAAATAAAAGCTTCAAATCATGCAAAAAGTTCACAAAAACAATAAAACTTAAAAAAAAAATTCGAAATTTTTATTTAGATTTCCTAGAAAGATTTCGAGTATGCGGTTTTATAGCCCATTCAATTTCAGTACAATAAAGTGCAAGTTTCAAGTCGCTAAAAATTACAATTGATTTTTTAGTTTTTTTTTTTTGTGGAGGGTGTTGCGCATTTTCTTCCATAAAAAATTCATTTTGTTCATGCATTATATGGAAGAAAATTGGCAAAACCCTCCTCGAAAAAAAAATTCTAAAAAATCAACGGAAATATTTAGCTATATTTCTCTTACATTGTTGCATGTAATAAAGCTTGCTAGTGACCCACTCACAATAGCCGCGTTAAACCATGACCATGTTGAGTAGAAGTTTACAGATTGAAAAAAATAATAAAATTGTCGAAAATACGGGAAAAATTTTGTCCCGGCGGAACAGCTAACTACAAAATACGGGACGTCCCGGCAAATACGGGACCTTTGGCAACACTAAATGTGTCGTGTATTCGTCAGAACGTGTAAACTTATGTATCTATATAACAAGTAAATGGAAGAATTTAAACAATTTGTGTTGCATGAACGCACTACATAAAACCAAATTTGAAGATAAAGAAAAATCAAAAATTTTTTAAATGTTTATAAATTTGTTTGGGTATACAGTTTTATAGCCAATAAAGTTTTAGTAAAAATGAATTTGTATTTCGTTCGCAAAAAATTTCGAAAAATCAACAGCACTTAAAAAAAAACCAATCACCGCGATTGTTAATGTTATTTTTTTTGCTGACGGCTTTTGCGATTGTTTTCGAAAAAAGTGCTGTTGATTTTTAAACGATTTTTTCGAACGGTCTTGCGCATCTTGTTTTATAAGAAATTAATTTTTTTAGGGTAAAACGTGCAAAACTCCATCACCAAAAATAGTTTACGGTCAGGGTTCGAAAATAAAAGTTACTTACGAAAATTCAATTGAAGAAGTCAGATGGAAAGAATTCGTCTATGCGATCTTTGATGTCTGTTAGCTAAGGAATATTAATCTTTAATGATTAAAATGATAAATCAATTTTTTGGCTAATACTTTTTCAGTCAACAATAACAATTAAAATTTTAATTTTATTTTTTTCAGTCGAAAATAACAGTTATGATTTGAATTTTATTTTTTTCGATCAAAAGTAAAAGTTTAAATTTAAAGTTAGAATTTTATTTTTTTCGATAAAACATATAAATAAAAATTTTACTTGTATTTTTTTCCAATAAAAGCTTATTATGCTTGCAAACGTTTAAGTTAGAAAACGATTTACGGTTGCGCAATAATAACCATGCAATGAAGTAATATAACGATCGATGGTAAACTGTTATTTGTGATCGAAAAAATAAAAGTGAAATTTTAATTTTTCTTTTAATTGAGAAAATAAAGACAAATGTTAACTGTAATTTATGATAGTTAAAATAAAAGTCGAATATGAACTTCTAACTGTTAAAGAAAAATAGAAGTAAAACATTTACTTTCATTTTCGTTATTTCTTATCGACTTTTTTGAAAGAAGGCATACAAGTTACGGTCCCTGTTCACGGATTAAGATGATGATTAAGTTTTCTGATGAAATGCATTACATCATTTTGGAAATAGCTTTTACTGTACGCGTTGCCTGTCGCTTGTCATATAATAAATATGTATGTAGCATCAACGACAAGTCACTGCCTAATCATTAGAAAAATACTCACAGTCGCATATACTTATTTACTAGTGTTGAGACGTAGGTATTATCGCAATGACGTCAACGAGACATCAAGTAGCAAGGAGAACTTCAAGCGCAGCGACGACGACGCCGCCTGATTTTGGCTGTTTGCGAATGAATTCACTCGCCAATGCACATAAGCTTGCGATTTGTTTGAGTGGGTATGTTAGGGTGGCAGCCATTTTATATAGTTTTTTGTGACCCAAGAATAATTGGAAACTTGATTTATTAAAAGAGACTACCTGCACTTTGACTTACATGAAATAAATATTTATCTTCCAAGTAGCTTCATAGTTCAAAAACTGAAGACAGTAAATCTTTCAATCGAACACTCACCCTGAATTTTCGGTTTTTGATCAGCCTAGTGCATGTTTAGTACGTGGATATATAGGTAAAATTGCATTGTAAGTCACTCCCGTTGCGTTATTCTTAGCACTGGATTTTTGTCACTCTCTCCAAACGGAATTCACTGGCCAGCAGGGTCAATATTTGACCGGTTTGGGTGCAATCTGCAGATAAAGCTCAAATTCCTTTCAATTTTCTAATATTTTTATACACATACAAATATATTTTATTTAAACCGTAGTTATAATAAATTTGCCGGCCTCTTCTTGCTCGCTACCACTACCACTAACGCCCACGCACTTGTGTCCTTTGCGGACGTCAGCTAAACTTGCAAGTACTCATAGAAATTCGAGTGCCTTATACTAAAGTGAACTTTGTAATTGTTATTATTGTTGCACTCGCAGTTGGTGGGGTCGGCTATGGTGCGTTGGTTTGGGCGTTTCATCACAACGCAGTTTACATGCTCCGGCCAACAACGATTAAAAGGGGAAAATCGACGGTCGTTAGTGCGAATAGTTATTAGTTTGTAGCTGCGATTGTGCAAGTGGCACTGCACTACATACATACATACATACATACATACATACATACACACATACATATTACTACTGCACTGCACTTACATAAATACTCGTTAAATGCTTGAAATCCTTGTTGATCCTTATTGATTTTTCATGCACTTTTTCTTCTCGTTTTCGCTCAGTTCTCTAACTAATTGTGTGGCGTGCTTTTATCAAGTCTGCTTGTTTGAGCCATTAATTTATTTATTTTTTTTGAGTGAGTGGATTTGTGTGCATTTTTTTCAATATTTCTTGCTTGAATGCCATTGAAAATACAAAAACCCATCTTTACTGAAATATGTAGGTAGATTTTATTCTTTAGAATTGTGCTTGTATCTTTTGCTGGAGCGGCATCGAAGGAGCTTCGCTTTAGCTTTACTCTTAATGATAATAATTTTTTAAGGAACTTAGTGAAAAGGAAGACAAGGGTTCAAGAAAATTCGTTAATAAAAGGTAAACCTTTCCAATTTAACCTTTTTTTTTAATTTATCGGTCTACTAGAAGGGATCGAAATGAAGCTTAACCTATGCGTACAAGCCTAGATACAACCTAGGGTATTGAGAGGCTGCTGAGCCTACAGATCAAGCGCTGTCTTGTTTCCGAATATATAAGCGATTCTAAACATGCTTACTACAAAGCTGAGTAGATCGGTCGAAACAGTCTTACACGAAACTTTTGGTAGTACTTAACAAGCCCTATGCCACAAACGACTTATTATGGCTGCCTTTATTCATGTCGAAGGCACCTTTCACAAAGTTAGCTTGGCATTCTTGGCATGGTTGCTGTAGGACTAAATCGATTGAAAACGAGGAATATCAGTGACTCATTTCGAATCGCAGAAATAAATAAAACAACTACACGCGGCACCCTTCTGGAAGGCGGGGGAGAGGTTCAATCTGCTCAGCTATGCTTCCTCGATTTATACGCGATTCTGTTTCACATATTCATACAAAGCCACCACAGCTATTGCGTCCACAGATGGTTTAGTCAATCTGGTCGCAGGGAAGTTCATTGCGACGGAAAATGAGGTATCGGCAATCAATGACCTAGTGTGGTTGTCCTAAACGAAAGGTCTGGGAATTAAGCCCTCCGAAACTGAGCTACTTAGTTCTGTAGACGATGCGACATAAAATAGACAATTTTCGAACTAAATCACTTAATCCCTAGAGGAAGCAGCGATGGCAACTGTGTTGTTGCGGACAACGATGTCAACAATTTAGTGAGTATACCAGGATCTTGCGAGACGATCTTATTTTTGATACCGGCTTGGGCAGGTGGTGGCTTCAAATCAATCCCAGATATACCCCATGAAAGTAGATAGTGATTAACAAAGCCGCTTAGACTCTTATCACATTTTGCAGTTAAACGGAATGGCCAAGAATTAAAAAAAAAGATCGGCCTTTCTTTCGAATATAATATAATTTTATCTTCTTACCTTAAAGTACATAAAGCTCTTGTCACACACGTTCTCCTGCTTATCTCGCCTTGCATTTTTTCTTCAGCACACAGCACTTTCGTTTTTGTATTAATTTAACAAAAAAACAAAATAATGATTGTCAGTAAATTTAGGCAAAGATTTGTGCGAATAACTGAGTTTTATATTGAAATACTATTTTCAATTAATTTCGTTCATTCTCTTTCACTCCTACTTGGAATTGAATTCGTTATCCTCTTTCTGTGGCACTAGTAACCATGCGCCATGTTTGTTCGCTTGTGGCAAATTTATTGCTTGTCTTCAACTAATTTTTTATCTCTTCCACTTCAATACGTTCTTATATGTAGAATGTAAGCGAAATTCCGGTTTTCGAAATATGTACATAGAAATACATACTCAGTTCACTGCAAATAAATGTACAAATGTAGGATTATGCTTTGCTGTACATAAATTTATAGATGGAGGAGGCACCTTTGACTTCACCCACTTTCGCTGGTAAAAACGGATCTCAGTCAAGTCCTTAGGTTTGAATGCACTCAGTTAAAGTTAGAGCCAAGTGACAGTCGGTCGATGCGCCAATTGTTAGAGCGACATCACTTTAGCATGTTTTCCCATCGAAGCTGCTAAACGTGGTGCGCTGTCGGTGAGGCAATTTAGCTTTCAGCAATCACTAGAGTTCATACAATTCACCTAATGGCGCCCGAAGATGGTCAAGGAGGCGAATTGGAAAAAAGTATTACAAGATACTGATTGTACACATCGGAGAGAAAAAAGAAATGGTTTAAAAGAAATTGCATGTTAGTCGAAGAAGTGAAAAGTATTTTCCTTTCCAAGGATTCAAGGAACAAAAATGTAGTTGATAAGTGCGTCTTTGGTCCAATGAAAATAGTAGTTGACAATTTGTGCGCACGCATGTGTGAGGTATTCGATTTTACTTGTACGTACGTATGTATGTATACTTAATATTAAGGGCAAGAAGTTTTATGTTCACCCTTGGCTTTGGCATTAAAATTTGCTTACTGTGTTGCCCTCTTCCATAAACTATTTCATATATTTGAATAAATATGTATGAATGTATATAAAAATGCATAGATGTCCATACACTCCTCACTGTCTAAGGCATTGATTTTCAATTTTCACTTAAATTTTTTCTGACATTTACATTTAGTGACATCAAGTTCCAGAAGCTTTTTCCACGAATCAAATTAATAAATTCAAGGAACCGTAGGAAGAATAAGGATAGTCGTGCATTTTTCTTGATTCTCGTTGTTTCGTGGAAATATGTACAGTTGATGAAAATAAAATAGAACCAATCCTAGCTCTAATTATGCTCTGCAAAAGCATTTCAATTTTTTTTAAAGATATTTATTTATTCTATTTTTTGTTGGGTCCAGCCTAAATATTTGGTAGCAGTGAAACCATTCATAATGATTGATGAAAAATGTAAGAAAAAGTTCCGAAAGTTCACAAGGCAAAAACCTAGAATCAGGTAAATTTTTAGGGGCAGTTTTCAGCTCTCAAGAAAAACGGAAAAATCAATCATTAGCATTTTGCCTAGTTAGGGGCAAATTCCACTCCGCGCCAATTGTAAAACTCTCTATATGATCAGAGACATAAAAGAAAAATTACGATTGCCAGTCTAGACCGTGTAGTTATGAAAAAGGTTGAAAGAAAATTTTAAGGAAACATAAATAAAGAGCGGACTCCGAATTTTTCCATGCCCGCTAAAACCTACTCTTCTGTTTTCCATAATCCACAATCTCCATCCGAGTTCTTGCTTAAAAAAATTTGTTTGCACCAAAAATCCACCACATTTTTTATTCAATTTGTTATTTTTGTAAATTTTTTCTCTGTTAAAGTTTGCATTTTCTTCATAAAACTTCTCCACGAAATTTCTGATTTCGGATTTTCTGAAAACGGCATTGTGATTTAGATCACAGAATTAAGTTTACGTGTTTGGCCATTTGGCAATGATATTTTAAAACTTTAAAATTTACATACAGTGTTATTCAGGTTAAGTCGAAAATAATCATACAAATACAGCACTATCCATTCAAAGTTAATTCCAGTATCTTTCATCCAGTATCTATAACTCAACTTTAACTTTTTAATCCAGCCAGATTTATTCTCTTAAGTTCACTAATGTTCTACTAAAAATCTTTCGAGTTCAGCTACATACATACATATATTTATGTAAGCATAGAAATCGGTTTGTAAGTCTGTATGCACATATACATACATATGTACTTACGAACTCTTGACACAGTTATCAACTCATCTTAACCAACACGCACCAAAATAAGCTCACCCTCACACTGTTCACAACAAATTTATACATAATTTTCGCTGCTCTTTTTCTCATTTGTAGCAGCAAAAAGGGTCACATGAGAAGAAACAAATGTGGAAACGAATCACACAGATTGTCACTTTAGTTAAAATCAAAGGCAAAACGTGTTTATGTATGTGCATGTATACATACATACGTACTTAAGTCAAAGGGAAATAATATTGTAAGGAAAATATTGTATGTACACTGACTAAGAAGGCTGTCACTAACTTCCTTTTTTCCTTCTTGCCCGCTTTGAAAAAGTTGCTCGAAATCATCGAAATTTTGAAAAGTGGTCGAAGTGCTGACAAAATTTTCGTTTGGTATTTAGGTATGTATTTCCTGTTAACAGTAATGCTTTTGTTTTTGCTGTTGTTATTGAGTCTGTATTATACAAAATACTCGTAAAATATTCACATTTGGTTGGGTACATTTTCTTGATTAAAATATTTGTGTACGTATTGACGAAAAGGGTAGGAAAAGTACGGCTGATTCATAGAGAATGCGTGCGGGAAAATGGGAAGGCGAGGAGGGGAAGCAATACTTACATATATGCCATAGTTATTGACAGCCAGAGCAGATACTTTGACTGGTAATATTTACTTGCCAGTAACCAAACACAAATGAGCTTACGTACAGTGTGCTGATTTGTTAGCTAGTTATTTCTATTGGTGAATAAAAAAACTTATACCTCTTCGTAGGTTGTATGTCTATATATTTCATATTTTTAATAGATACTTAAAGGTTTTTGAACCTGAAAGGGTTAAACTAAAAGAAACAAATGTTTTCGCAAAAACCTCTGTTAATTTCCGATTTTTCGTTTACTAATACATACATACTCACATACATATGTACTTACTTATGCCCGTGTATAAAAGTCTCAAAGATGTTCAAAAACAGCATTTGAGTTGCCTGATTATACCACATTGAATTCTTAGTTTGAGGGGAAAATCGCTTGACGACTATGTCGGCATTCATGCAAAAAAAATTACGCTGACTATGCAGAACGTTCACCGCTGTAAATGAATAGTAGTTTTACTAGTATATTTTTTTTTGTGTTTTTACTGTCACCGAAAACACTTCGGGTTATCTGCGGCTATCAGGGTTTAACATCCTTTTCACAGTGTGCTACAAATATGAAAGTACGCACTTTGCCGGGCATCTTAAGTCAGATTACATTAAAGTGAGCAAAACAAATTGGCAAGTTTTTAAGGCGGTTGGTAGCGTGTGTGTGTATGGGTGTAAGTGTAAGCAGAGTTGTAGGCTTCTCGACCTTCTACTTGAAGGTCAAGCGAATGTTGGTGAAATTTTGTTGTCTGCACAAGCAGCTGCCAGACAGTCAGACGGCCACCCTGACAGCAGCAAGTAGTAGATACTTAATTGATTAATGACTGAAAAATTTTTCGCTAACTAAATACACGCATACATATCGTTACCTTAATATAGAAAGGCCCTAACTCATATAGTCGCTGAGATACAAAAAGCCGTAACTAAGTAAGCATTCTAAATTCCCTTTTGATTGATTATGATGCATTTCATCTATATATAAGCCCCACATAATTTTAAGCAATAAAAAAATTTTTAGTCAGTTACGGTTTTATTAAGGTAACGGTAAAAAAGGGTAAGGGTAAAAAAAAAGATGCCGTTTTTGCACCCGAATTACAAAACTTACCATATTTGAAGACGTCCTCCAAAATATTTCAGAAAAATATTAAGATTTAGTTAGCTGAATAGCGATTTGAATATATCTCCAAAAATGGAGTTTTTATAAATAAAAATTATTTCTTAAAGAACTTTTTGAAAAAAATCCTCTCAGATGACCAAAAAGATTAAGCTTAAAAAATCTGCATACAAATATTCAAAACTCTCTTCAACGGAATCGTAATAACGAGATTTTTGATGATGTTTTTTTAACTATTTTCAAAGACTGATTTACGAAAACTTGAATAACTGTGCCAAAGCTATTCTGATTTAGAATTGTGTGTGTATTTTCTCATACTTTTTATTTCTGTGCAAAAAACTCATTCACGTCCCTTTTTTTCAAATACCAACACATCTTAGTTCAACTTGGACTGCCCCTCGTTCATCCTACCTTTCTCTTTCATCCTTTGAATAAGTCTCTTACCAAAGGAATAGGAAGGGTTGGAAAATACCTATCCAATGATATCTCACAAGCCTAAATCGGAATAGTTTAGGTTCAGTTATTCAAGTTTTTCTTATACTTATCTTTGAAAAAAGGTTAAAAAATATATGTACATACGGGACGATACCAAATCTAACAAGTGCATATCAAAAAATGATGGAAATTTTTGGCTGGTGGTATTATTGGTCGGTATATTTTCAAAAAATACCTTAGTGAGGCCATCAATAACAATATGGATCTGGACGATATGTGGTAATGGTTGGAAAGTGTTGCGTGCCACGCAGCGGATTCCACGATGGAAAGAGTTGATGGATGGTTATCTGTCGAGAAGGAGATGGAAATTGGCCACCAAGATTGTGATTAAACCCTACTAAAATTTTTATCGTCACGTTTTCTGCACTCAAAAGTTTACGTTAATAACCGGGAATGGACCAAGGCCATTAAGGACAAAATATCCCCGATTATCCCCATCTTTGAATCGGACCTGCGCTTATCACTAAGACCAATGCTACTGGAAATGTTGATGCGTACGTGATCCGCAACTTTATCAGGGCATCAATATTTTAATAAGTGAAAGCAAGAAAAAATAAAGGTGAAGGTTTAAATTAATAACTGTATAAATGCTTGCTAAATGTTTATTGAAAATTGTCTATGGTTGTAACGAATGACCGCGCTATTTTCGACTACGCTATAGCGGAATCCGAAGTGACGTAGTGGTCAGCAGTGCGCGCTACTATTCCGCAGGGTCTGGGTTTAAGCCTGGTTCAAGCTAACATCAAAAATATAAAACATAAAAAGTTTGTAAAGTTTTTCTAAATGAAAAATACCAGTATTCCATAGAAATGTTATAGAATCAATGTTTTTTCGCTAGGATAACTCTGTTTCTCTTCAGGAAACTTCCAATAATACTAAGCAATTTTTTAAGACTAACGATTCTTTCTGGGTAAGATTCTTCCGATTGATTTTCAAGAATTTTATACAATTTCTACGAAAAGGTGATTTTTCTCCATATGAAAGATATGGAAAATTTAATTTGCTGCCTCAAAGCCCTCATCATAATTGTTCTTAATAAAAATATACGCGTTTTCCATTACGAAAAATCCTAGGGGTCAGAGCCTAACATTTCAAAATTTTTTCCTCGCATGTATTTTTGGACCTTCCTACTATATATACATACATATATATTTCAACATAAAAAAAATTACTTTTCACTAAGGCATATTGACCAGCTAGTAGTATTAGAGCAGAAAAAAAACCATCTGGTCGTTGTAGCGCCAAATAAGAAGACGAAGAATATTTGGTATCTAAATTGTCAAATATTATTTACCATTTTTCGCTAGAATTATAAATTTTCAGCATTTGAAAACCAGCTTTTGAAACGTAGCATGCGGGTAAATGTGGTTTTGGTCTAACGCATATACCTACTTCATATGCATTGCTTTCTATCCACATATCAAAATATGACCTTGGCATATATGTAAGTACATATTTTTTCTGAGTAGATACATACAAACTAAATATGTACATATATTCATGTACTTAAACACTTAGGTGTTGCTAGGCCACATTTAATTAATACTTAGAAACCAACCCTGCATCTGCTAATCGCCTGTATTGTCCTTGCGCACGTGCTGCTACACCGCTCAGTTCACGCACACCAATGAACCAGTCACGTATTTGTCTTTGCTTCTTCAATCCTCACCGGCTTGAAAAAAACACACACACTTACATATGTACGTATATATACTTGGTCATGGTGCATGTGTGCAGGTTGAACTAACCGGAAATTACCATATTAACTGTGCTTCCTGCAGAATTAATTAGACTTCCGCTGAGTGCATATAAAAACATGATTATTGACTCAGTCAAGCGGCAAGTCACTCTCCACCATACCGGCACGACCATTTGTATTTTACTTTGTTAGTACAGCAGCCAGGGCCTCAACACACACACACACAGAGAGCAAACCAAACAAATTCATATGAATGTATGCACATTAGGGTGGTGCAAACAAAGTTATGTCGGAATTTTAAAGATCTCATCCCCTAGAATTGTTCCACATCGAAGAAATATACCCCGGTTTATTTTGTTTTTAAATAAAAAAAAATATTTACAGGTCGCTTAAAGCGCGCAAAGTTTTCCCTGTATTTTATATGGGGAGAAAAATCTTCGGAAAATGGTAGAATTCTTGAAAATCAATATTTTCGATCTTTCTCTCAACTTTTTCTACTCCAAATGCTAACTTAACAAATTTTTTAATTTTCCTTATTTTTTTAGGGGGGCAACCGAAAACCCAGAAAAACTTAATGGGGGACCCATAAAAATAGTTTTTATTAGAAATGGCTAAATAAGCAATTGGGTGTTATTATTTGAAGTCTACTGAAAAGAAACTGAGTTTTCCTATAGAAAAATATTGGTTTTCAAGGATTCTATACCATTTCAACAAAAGTTTTTTTTTCTTCTCATATAAACACCATCGAGAACTTTGAGCGCTTTGAGCGATCTATAAAAATTTTTAATAAAAAAATAGTGGTACGTTTTTTTTCGATATAGGAGGTGAGTGCATTAAAATCCCGACTTTTTTTTATTCGCCTGCATTTTTGGACCGCCCTAGTGTACATCAAGGGCATAAAAGGGCCATCAAAGTGGGCCAGCAAGTGCAGACACGAGTTTTAAAATTTAAATTGGCATGTGTGTATGTAGATGAGCATTTGTGTATGTATATGCATATCACCTACACACTGGGTAAAGAAAGAAAAAGAGAAAAAACATACATGCTTTTTGACAGCGCAGCAGGAAATTACAAACAATACTCAGTCAATTTGCGAGCGTATGAGCAGCCCATGTCAACTGTGTGCAATTAGTGCCTTTTGCAGCCATTATTACTCTTTTACCTGCGACGAGTGAAGCAACGAGTGGTAGCCAGAGCTGCCAACTATACTTAGCTATGAAGTGCCATATTAAGGATAAAAAAAGTGCCAAAATGTGCGTAATAGAAAAATAAAAGTGCTAAAAAAAGTGCCATTCTTTATAATTCTTCCCTTTTAGCATTAAAATTAGAAACACATTCCTACAACAAAAGTACAATACCAAATCAAGGTCAACCAGTTGTACGTACTATAGAAATTAGAAAATTGTAGTCGAGAAAAGGAAGTATGTATGCGCAAAGGATTTCACAAAAATGTTTTGAAATATAATTTTTTTCTCGAAAGTGCCATTTGGCGCTTTGTGCCAAATTGAAAAATTAAGTGCCATTAGAAGTAAAATAGGGCCAAAAATGGCACGGTTTGAGCCAAGTTGGCAGCTCTGGTGGTAGCAAGCGTGCATTGCTGAAGAATCAAATACCCATACATACATGGAAGCATTTTGCAATGGTTCATTCTTTACGGCATGCCATGTAAAAAGTAATATTCAGTGTTGGGTACGATGGCTGCATGTGGATGGGCCTATTCAACACGAATGATACTTTGAAGTAATTAGCGAAAGCTGCCATGCGTTAACACAGATGTCAATAGTGAGGTACTCTTAGTAAAACTTAGTTACGGTAAGTGATTTTGTAAAAAAAAAAAAAACAAATTCTAGTACTAGTAGAGATAACACAGAATATAAAGAGAAATATTTTGAAAAATATCGATTATTATCGATATCAGTGATAGTGAAATCAGAGAATAGAACAAGTCAGAAGAAGTCTAAAAGGAAATACATATTTACGTAATGATTAGCAAACATCCGCCATGCTTGACGGCGGCTTAAAATTATTTTTGCATTGTTATTCCCTCCCAAAACTCTTGTGGCCTCATTCATAAAAAATAAAATACATAGATTTTAGGAGCTTTATGAAGGAAGATTTTCAAATGAATTTTCGATTAATGAAGCAGTCTTTATTTTTTTATAAATGTGAGTGTTAGTTAATATATTTTCGAAGCTATGAAGAAAGTAGGTAGAGTATCGACTTTCTCGTGGAAATTTAATTTATAATCATATAACTCAAGTCTACATACATACATACATATCACCCACTTTCTTCAATCAATTTAAATAAATACAATTTTTCAAACAGGTGGCAACCCTCCTCAAAATTATTTTCGGCAGTAAACTTTCGCAAACCTCTTTACTTTGATATCCATATTGAAATATTTAATCTATTTTATTAATTGAATTAAATTAAACTTTCCAACAGGTGGCAACCTTCCATACATTTTTTTCTGCAGCAAGCCTTCTTAAATATCTTTCTTTTGACAGCCCTATTGCAACATTTAGTTTATCTTATCATTTTGCCTTAACTGCAATTCTCAAACAGGTGGAAACTACCTAATTTTTTTTCTTCTATATTTTACCACAGCTGTCAAATTATTTTAACACGTACTCTTATGTAGATACATAATAATTTGGCTACGGCCGGGCAACGCGACGACTGTGGTTGTGGCCCGTTTAGATCTATTTCTATCTTTCCAGCGACAGATAAGGTTCTTCCTCTTATTTTATGTCAGACTCATACAAATTCATGATGTCGCTGCCGCGTTCAAAAAAATCATGTCGTCATCGACAATGTATTTAGATAATGAAGATAACAAATTGGATGCTGTGGCCCGTAGCTCGTCGTTTTCAATGAGTTCAGATCTTTAGACCGCAGGCAATACAGACATCAGCCTGTTACAATTTTATTATATCGAGCCCTAACCGCCAAAATAACGTAAGCGACATTTTTTTCAAAATTTTTCTTTTGATGCAGAAATGCGCCTAAATGCTCTAGGAATATTTCTGCATCCAAAAGAAAATTTTGAAAAAAATGTCGCTTACGTTATTTTGGCGGTTAGGGCTCGATATGCATAGATAATTCAATTGTGAAATGCCTACATATGTATACATATCGTCACTAAACACAAATAAGAGCGAGAACTAAAAAGTTGACAGCGAAGAAAGGCGAAGAAAGGTTCTTAACATAGCTGACAGCGAAGAAAGACGCGTTAACCTATTTTCGGGGTCGACTCTATTAGCGGCTGTAACACTATGTAAATTCCCAAAAGAATTTTAAAATTTTTGGGGAACAATGTCGAAGTGACAGTCCTTGGCCAGGTACAAATCGATGTTTACGCGTCTTTCTCGGCGAAGTTTTTCTCAAGCGTCTTTCTGCGCCAATTTTTTTTTGCGCGTCTTTTTTCGCCGTCAAAACACGAGCGTGCCTTTATTCGTGTCTAGTGACAATATATCCCCGGATAGTGATATGTTATTGTTAGATGCCTTTAAAATTCGCATTTCTTTATAGTCTAAATTGTGGTTAATGGCTTAAAAGGGTCTGAGTAAAATCTCTCTTTTATTAGTTCATTCGCACCGTCAAATAGAAAGACTCCCAGCTGGGAGAAAATAAAAGCTGATGAAGGTAATGTATTTACTATACACAAACCGTCTAGAAACACCAACAAAATTTTAAGGCTTCAAGACTGTACTGAAATCTTAACCAATAGAGAGTATGCTCTACAATATAATACTTCCAGGGGCAGTAGAAATTAATTCCTAAGATAAACGTAAGACTTGCTGAAGATGACACACCAAACCGTATTTGACAAGGGATGACGGAAACTCGTTCTAAAATATAGCATATAACAGGAGTCTTCTTGCACTGAGTTTATGAGCTCAATAAGAGGCTAGGGAGAGTCTAAAAAGAATCGGAAGTGAGCCTTATACGCGGGAAATAAAAGTCACACTTGCCTCAAATAAGTCGACCTTAGCAAAAACGGAAACATCTTCATTTTCGAACATAAGCGGTGGTAACTGATGATTACTGTTGGTCATGGCCGCCTTCACACAAAATTGTCCACCTCTATTTAATGCTATATTAATCTAGATTTGATAGCAGTTAATTAGTAGAAAATATATAGTTTAAACACATACAATTTTGTTGTATATATAGATCTTTGTTTGGCCTAATTCCACCCATTTTTCTTCTTCTTCTTGTAGGCTTTGAAATTTATGCCGTTGTGATGACGCAATGGATTGCAGCCTCAAGTGGGCACTCTTCAATACAAAGACGAGCAAACGCGCACCAACCTGTGAGGCTGCAAATAGCGCGACAACAAAACCAAAATCTAGTGCTACAACAACAGCAACGGCCCTTACGGCTACGGCTGGAGCAAGATCACAAATCAACACAATTAAAATACGAGAAAGGCCAAAAATTGCCAAAACTACGCAAATATCTCTACGGCTTTGGCACATATTGCATAACCGGAAAATAAGCTCATTTATCGCCACAAAAACGACGACCACCACCACCACCACCACCAGCACAACCAAAGCTAGCAGAGGTGGAGTCACGAGCGCCTTGTTCTCGCAAAGACTTTGTGCCCACGGATGCGTCAACAAATCCAATACACGCCTGCTGCGAAGGAGTAAGCAAATTTAACGGCATCCACCAGCTTCCATAAGCGACTACACTTAGTCTGAGAGAGCGGAACACTAAATACATATAAAGGCTCTAGAGGAAAAACAATAACAAACGGACAAAAAACGGGTACAACGACAAATGCTGTTTTAGAGGAAATATTTTAAGCGAAAAAAGGAGCAACCAATCTAAAAAAAAAAAATGAAACATTGTAAGTGTTTTATGAGTTCTGCTAAAGCTTAATTTGTAGAAATGTATTTTAGTTTAAAATTTTGCTACAGCTATTCATTTGTATGTACGTGTCCTATTTTCAAGAATTTTCTTTCTCCAATCCTAGTATCCTTTTTACTTTCATGCAGAAACGACTCAGCTTCGTGGTGTGTGACTTATTTACTTATAAATATTTTTTTTTTTACTTTGCTATTTGCAGCGAATATTTTTATACACAAAGACATGATGGAGTTTGGCTAAAAAGATTTTGGTGCACCTAAAATCGAAATCAAGAATAAAGAAGCTATTACAAAAAAATACAGAGGTAGAACAGAAAAACCAAACTTTACATTACCACTACTAAGCTATACTCTCGTCTACGTGCGAATTCAATTAAATCTTTGTCACGAATTGATTCGCCGCCTTTGCCACGTCTCGTCTTGACTTAATTAAATCCAACTAAATCAATTTGACTCTATTTGAGCTGCGGCAGATTTCACGCCAATTGGAAATTGAACAGCAACCAGCACCACCGACTTGAATACCAAGAAAGCTACATACATTGTCTCTCCATAGCGACATAATCGTTGCAAGGAATCTCAAATTCAGCGAGCCCGCAATTCGCGCTGACCCTGGTGAATCAAGCCAACAAAATAAATTCCCCAACGAAGCAGACGTTTTCGCGCAAATTGTGCCAATCAAGGCGCAATTGTTCATTTGTGCAGTGGCCATGGAGCCTCCTGGCGGCTTGCCGCCGGACAGAGACAGACAACTAGTGCTGCGCCCTCAGCAGCAGCAGCAGCAGCAGCAGCAGCAACTGGTGCCTTTGGTGTCGCAAGTGAAGCCAACTCTAGCACTGAATCTTCAGCAGCAGCAGCAGCAGCAGCAAACGCACTCGACGGCCACCACATCGCCGGCTGCGGTTGGTGCAGCTGCCACAGTGACTGCGACCGTTAGTGCGGCATCGCTCAACACGACCAACGCACTTGTGCGCGCTCTCAGCGGCGATGCTGTGTGTGTAACCGCAGCGGGCGGTAGTGGCGTGGTGCCAGCGAGCACCAGTCCTGCGCTGGCAACTGCAGCCATAGCGATATCGGGCACCACTCAGGCGGCCACTGTGTTCAGCGGCAGCGCCGTGGGTGTACAGCACTATCATCAGCCACATCATACACCCCACCATCCACATCCACCGCACACGCACCACTTGCCAGCGCATCCGCTTCAACCGTATGGCGTTCAGAACTCGTCGTCGACCTCGTCGCTGCTTGGCGGCATCTCGAGCGGCAGCTCCAGCACTTCGAGCGGTGGACAGACCATTGAGAAGCTGTCACGTCCGATGGCATTTGATAAGGTGAGTCCGATAAAGAAAACGTAACTCAATTATATTAAATATATAGAAGAACAAATATTTATTGCATAGCAGAAATGTTGAGAAAAATAACAAAGGGTAGCTAGGAAATATAATATTCGCAGAAGCGACATATGTATGTATGTAGCTTTTGGACTGTTGTAGGCACTCAGCGAACTCTAGGCATTCTTGCTCTTCTTAAAAAAGCGACATGAGCACACTTGAATGACGCCATCTTTATCTTTGCCGTCGTCTCCGCTGCTATCGCTCGACTTCTTTTTCGGGTGATGTACGGGGCAAACCAGTTCCAATTCGTCATTTCCTTCATCTTCAGCGCTTAGCAGCAGATCCAAGGCATTCTCAATAAAATTGATTGGTTGTGTGGGCCCTGCCAAGCTGTAAGGGGGCAACAGTAATGG
>NW_023458572.1:313551-316685 GCF_013731165.1 Rhagoletis pomonella
AGTTGGATAGAGAACTATGAATTAAACTTACTCTCAGTCGCATATCTTCTTCTTCTGCTCGGTATAAATTAAAATCGGCTACATGCATACATACATACTTACTTACATACATATATCAGACAGAATTGCTGAAGTTACAAGAAAATCTGCATCTGAGCTGAAATGAGTATTGTCTTTCATTTGAATCATTGGAATGATGTGATTAATGTTTGCAAGCGCCGAAAGTGTGACGCAGCCCTGTGCTTCGTCTTTGCGATAACAAACAGACTATTAATTCAGCCAAGTTATATATCAAGATGATTCAAACTAAAGTAAATGAGCTGCTTGCTGAGAGATAAAAGCGAAAATTTATGTTATTTCGAAAATTGGTTTATTGGGTGAGACTTGGGATGTGAGACGTACTTAAGAAATAGAGAAGTGCAGTACTTCTCTTCACCTCCTGTAACAATGAGAAATACATACATAGATATATACAAATAGGAATTAGGGCAATCGAAAGGGTAAGAAAATTTATTGATATTTTTCGATAAGAATCGAAATTTCATCAAAAATTTAGCCATCGCAAATAATTGAGTCGTCAAAGTTTATAGTTAGAGAAATTTATCGCATTATCCAACTTTATTGAGTTATCGGAAAGTATCGAGTTATTCAAACTCATAAATGTTTATTAGGTTATCGAAATTTATCGAGACACAGATTCTTAGTTATCGAAATTTACCGATAGTTACCAAATTAAAAAAATGTATCCGATTCTCGAAAATTGTCAAGTTATTGAAATTTGTCAAGTTATAAATATTTATCGAGTAATTGAAATTTATAGAGTTATCGATTTTATCTGGTTATCATAATTAAGTTTATGAAATTCATCGAGTTACCGATATATATCGAACTGCCTAAAACTATCAGCTAACTGGATTATATAGAGTTATCTAAATTCAATAAATTTTTGAAATTTGTCGGGTTATCGAGAATTATCGAGGGATGGGGTTAACGAATTGTATTCATAACTAGCGAGGTTTTTCGAAAGACGAAGAAATTCGAAACTCAGATTGTAGGCTCGTTAATTTGAGTTATACATGAATACGAAGAAAAATGCGGAGGAAAATACGATGACAACTACGAATCCAAAAACGAATACGAAAACCAAGGTTAAGGATGGGGTTAATATTAAGTTTGTGAAGAATGCCTGCAATAGGAAGCAAACTAGAAATGAGGGAAGTTTCGTTTTAGTAGTGTGGCCCAGGCGCATTCAGTGTTTATTTTTTGTTACTGTTTTTGTTTTTAAGTAGAGTTTTCCGCTGAGTGTACGTCCAAGGGATTTTAGCCGCACAATCTTGGCTCGTTTCTTTTGCATAACTACATATGTATGTTCGTACATTTGCACATATGTATATGCGCACGTTTTCTATCATAAGATTCCTTACATCCAGAAATTGATTTCAAACGCTGTCCTCCAATTCTTCTGCAAAATAGCGCTCAGCCACAAGGCTAGCGTTGCGTATATTTCACAGAGAAAATGTACATAGTATACATATTTAAGTATATGTACAAAGATGAGTATAGTAAAATACACACATATGTATTTATGTCGACATATGCATTTGTACGTACATACATATGCAAATATGCCTTCTTATGTAATACTTACATATATTGTTTATGCAAAACATTCGATTCTATTACAGATACATATGCCTGCTAAGGAAGAATTTATGTACACTTGCATATTATTATTTCATATGTCGTCAGTTTTATGTGAATATTTTTGTAGATCTGTTTTTATGATTTAGTTCGTTTTCTTGAATTATATTCACTTCCTGCCCATTTTTTAGACTGGTTATTGTCTTAGACAATTTAACGTTTAAAGCATGCAATATTTTTGATGCAAAATTATCAAGGAAAAGGCGTAGTTTCTTCCTATGCTTTGAATTTGCGTAAAATTCGGATTACCAAATATTTGATCAAAGGAGTGAAAATAAATATGTACATATCGTTACCTTAATATAAAAAGGCCTTATCTAAAATTTTGATTTCTTTACACTAGTTATACAACTTTATAAAAAACTTAAACTTTTCTAGAGCGATTTTTTTTATTACTCTGGCTTTTAATAAGCGCAGAAACTCAATTTTTTATGTAACTAGTACTGGATTTTAAATTCGATTATGTCTTTAGTGACTAATCTACCGACTGTTATGCAAAACTGAATTTCGAAAGAAAATGTAAATCAAGACAATAATAGTGAACGATTTTATGTATTATCTATGGACAAATAAGCAGGACTGTTTGCATATAAGATATATACATTTATTTGTGCATAAATAATATGTACATACACTTAGCAACAAAAGTCTGCATGCACCATTTCTATTTAAAATTTTCACAATATTTTGCAAGCTAACATTTGTTTATTATGTTGGTTTTTTTTAATATGTGGATTATGCTTAAAAATTTCATATAAACCAAGCTTTCAAGCTTTATGCAAAATTAAGGAAAATTCAACGAACTTTCATTAAAATTTTAAATGGAGGAAAATGCATACAATCGTCAGAAAAAAATTATTAAAAATCAAGGCTATTTAATTTTGACACATGATTATACTAAAACTGAATGGGCTATACAACTGCGTACTTTAGCCGATTAAAAAGTGGAAAATTTTTATGAAAATGCATTGAATTTTTCTTAATTTTGTATGAAGCTTGATACCTTGGTTTACATAATTTTGTTTTAAGCATGATCAATCTATATATATAAAATTCAAATTATGTATGTACCTATAGACACACTTGGCTCCTAAACGAATAAGCCGATCGTAACCAAATTTTACACACGCACTGGATATCTTCCAGGGATGGTCACAGGGTAAAAAATATTTTGATATATAAAGGGGGCGTGGCCCCAAAACGTGGACCCGGGTAACCTTAGGATGTATTTGTTTAATATGGGTATCAAATTAAAGCTGTTCATGAGTGCTTTAAGATAGAGCAATTTTCATATAGCTGGGTGACTAGGGTCTCGAGATATAGACCAAAATGTGGACCTGGGTAACCTTGGGTGTATTTGTTCAATATGGGTATCAAATGAAAGCCGTTCATGAATGCTTTAAGATTGAGCACTTTTCATATAGCTGGGTGAC
>NW_023458572.1:316695-361356 GCF_013731165.1 Rhagoletis pomonella
TTCATGAATGCTTTAAGATTGAGCACTTTTCATATAGCTGGGTGACTTGGGTCACGAGATACAGACCAAAACGTGGACCCGGGTAAACTTAGGCTGTATTTGTTTAATATCGGCATAAAATGAAAGCTGTTATGTCAAAAGTATGCGGAAGCAAATAAAAAAAAAATTAAAAAATTCATGAATACCGTTTTAGTGAAAAATAAAATTGAGTAATGCGGACAGTTCTTTAATCTTCTTTAATATAAAAATTAATATAAAAATAAGTAGGGTTTTCCTTCCTGACGCTATAACTCCAGAACGCACGAACCGATTTTCACGGTTTTGCATTCGTTGGAGGTTTATAGCTAGGAAAATTCAGGAAAAATTTCAATAGAAAAGTATATGGTGTGTGAGTATCCCCCACGAAAATAAGTATGTTTCATTTAAAGTAGATGGTGCCATTGTTTAACAGCTATTCATTGTACTTTGCTCAGTTAATTTCATGTGACACTAGCGAATACCCGGCGTGCTTCGCTGCGCCTTAAAAGTAATTTTGTTTTGTTACTCCCTCTCACAACATTTGAAAATATTATTTAATATTGCTGTACATATTTGTATAGTAGGGAGATTTTTTCAAATTATATAAATATACGTTATTTGAATATTGAATCAATACACGTTTGAGGAAAGGGTGCGATAGTAGACTCCAGTTATAAGATTATAAATTAAATTTCCAAGAGAAAGTCGGTTCTTTACATATTTTCTAATTACCTTCGAAAATATATTAACTCAAAAAAAAAATAAACAATGCTTCATAGATCGATTTTTTTAAATCTAACTTCATAAAGTTCTTTAAAAATATTTTGTAAATGAGGCCATAAGAGCTTAGGGGGAGAGTTACAACACAAAAATACATTTAAGGCGCAGCGAAGCACGCCGGGTAATTGCTAGTACTTTTATAAAAAAATAACAAACAAATTTTAGCTTGCAAAATGTTAGTATCTACTGTGAACATTCAAAAAAAGAAATGGTGTATGCATATTTTGGCTGTTAAGTGTACATCCATACGTTGCCAGTGTCAAGCATATAAACATATTACCATTGGACGTCAATGAACAAATCACAAGTCATTTGTTTATTTGTAGACTCAGACATTTTGGTGTCTTCATTAATTTTATTTCCCTGCTTTGCCGTTTGGTGGGCGTCACGAAATCTGTAACATCATCATAACAAATATTATTCATATGAGTCACTTACAAATGCATATATGTATGTAAGTATGTCTGCAGACCCTGCAAGAAATGCCTATTACCCAGGGAATACTTGAAAATAAACCAGCGACTGCTTAATAGGTACCACTTTTTTTCTCTTTATATGGAATGAATTGTTCTTTTTCATTACAAAGTTTATCACTCGTAGAGACTCGAGTTTGCCAAACCAATACTTCTTCGGCTAAGGCAACGCCGCATTCGAATTTTCGCACATATAGTACGAGAGTCGGGAGACTAATTCATCTCCAATTACACCCGTAGGAGATTAGTCGTCGCAAATTAATGCTCTGTAGTATCCCATTGAAACTAATCTGAGATTGCTCTCTTCAAAGATATTTCAAAAAATGCTCGTTTACGTTATTGTATGGGTATTACAAATTTACCATACGAAACTAGATACATAAGTATGCTTACATATATTTAAGTAAATGCAGATATACATATTAAAACAAAATATTAGTCAAAAACTGTATTTAAATGAAAGACCCTGTCTACTGGGTACTTACTAGCAAATGTTTTCGTATATGGTATTTCGATAGTAAAATGAAAACGAGGGAATATTTTTTTTCTATTTATTACATAAGCCAATGGCTAAAAATTGTGGAACAACACATTCGAAACGGCCTCCGTTTGCCTTCCAGCAGTGGCGATGTCGGCTTGGACACTCATCATTTCCAGTACGCATTCCACTGCTCGGACATGGGACATACATAAGTACATGTTTTACCATAGACTCTTATTCTGCAAATGTAACTATTTCCGGAAACTTTTTTCTGGTATGGATTTCCGGTTAAAAGAACGGATTTCTGGTTAAAAGGACGGATTTCCCGTCTATTTAAGCCCCAATTTTCCAATAAAAAACATTTTTCTTCATTTTAGAGGTCCTGGGCGAGTTGAAGTTCGAAGGTCATTCAAAGGTTGAAAAAAAACTTCAGAGAGAAATGTTTCAAACAAAAGTTACGGGATTTTGTACACAAAATATGGACTTCCACACCTTTTCGAAATCCGGCAACCCTGACTTGCTAGTTCATATTTTTGCGTTTTCCAATAAAAAATATTTTTCTCCATTTCTGGAATGCCTGGTATAGTATCCTTATTTTAGTTTCTTATTGTATTTTATGGAAATATTTTCATTTGAATACGATTTTATTGATTTTAAGAGCAAAGCGTAGTCAAGCTTCGGTGGATATAGGCTATTCAAGTTAAAATGAAAATCCTCTTAAGAGAAGAAAGAATGATAAATTTCAGTTAGGTTGTACCTTAAGATAAGTATGAGGGTAGAATCACTTGAACAGCTGAAGAAGCTTTTACTCTATTCAGTCATTAAGACTTTCCAGAAAGTGGTAGCAAGAACGATAGCTATGTCTCTGGTTAAGTTGCACGGAAGCCCAATTGCTTCCAGGTGCTTTCGGCGCTAGATATAATAAATTTCACCTATTCTTACGAAAGTTAGACAAATCTTAAATTTTATTTTATATCTAAAGCCTTAATTGCATTTGGAAAAGAGATTTAAGGTTTTACATAAGTACATACAAATTTCACTAATTTTAGATCATCTGCTAACAATTAACAACTGAAGTACTATAAATACATATATTTCATCTAGGATTTTTACTTCTTCTTCTTCTTCTTATTTGGCGCTGTAACCGCCTAAGCGATTTTGGCCGAGTCCAAAACAGCACGCCAGTCATTTCTCTTCTGTGCTAACTGACGCCAATTGAAAATGCCAAGTGAAGCCAAGTCCTTCTCCACCTGGTCTTTCCAACGCAGAGGAGGCCTTCCTCTTCCTCTGTTCCAAGCATCGCGGCCCGCGTTGAATATTTTCAGAGCAGGAGCGTTTCTGTCCATCCGAACGACATGGCCAAGCCAGCGGAGCCGCTGAATTTTAATTCGCTGCACTATGTCTATATCGTTGTAAAGCTCATACAGCTCATCGTTAAATCGTCTGCGATATTCGCCATCACCAACGCGTAAAGGTCCGTAAATCTTTCGCAGAATCTTTCTCTCGGAAACTCCAAGAGCCGCCTCATCAGATGCTTTCATTGTCCATGCTTCCGCGCCATACACCAGCACAGGCATGATGAGTGACTTATAGAGTGTGATCTTTGTATGACGAGAGAGGACTTTACTTCTCAATTGCCTACTCAGCCCAAAGTAGCACTCCGTTGGATTTCAAGGCTGACATTATTATTGGTGTTAATGCTGGTTCCGAAATAAACGAAGTCGTCTACTTTTTCAAACTTGTAACTGTCAACAGTGACGTGGGTGCCAAGACGCGTATGCTCTGACTGTTTGTGTGCTGACAGGAGATACTTCGTTTTGTCCTCGTTCACCACCAGACCCATTCGCTTTGCTTCTCTATCCAATCCCGAGAAGGCAGAACAGACGTAGCCCTTGTTTTTACCGATAATATCGATGTCGTCGGCATACGCCAGCAATTGTACGCTCTTATAAAGTATTGTGCCTGAGCGGTTCAGTTCTGTGGCTCTTATTATCTTCTCCAACATAAGATTAAAGAAATCACACGAAAGGGGGTCCCCTTGTCTGAAACCTCGTTTGGTATCAAACGGCTCGGAGAGGTCCTTCCCTATTCTGACGGAGCTGGTGGTATTGCTCAACGTCATTTTACATAGCCGTATTAGTTTCGCGGGGATACCAAATTCAGACATCGCGGCATAAAGGCAACTTCTCTTCGTGCTGTCGAAAGCGGCTTTGAAATCGACAAATAGATGGGGGTGTGTCGATCCTATTCTCGCGGGTCTTTTCCAAGATTTGGCGTATTGTGAATACCTGATCTATGGTGGATTTTCCAGGCCTAAAGCCACACTGATAAGGTCCAATCAGCTCGTTGACGGTGGGCTTCAGTCTTTCGCACAATACGCTCGATAAGACCTTGTAACCTATGCTTAGAAGGCTAATTCCGCGGTAGTTGGCGCGTATGGCGGGGTCGCCTTTCTTGTGGATTGGGCAGAGCACACTTAAATTCCAGTCGTCGGGCATGCGTTCATCTGACCATATTCTGCATACGAGCTGATGCATGCACCTCATCAGCTCCTCGCCGCCGTACTTGAATAGCTCGGCTGGCAGGCCGTCAGCTCCAGCAGCTTTGTTGTTTTTCAGCCGCGTAATCGCTATTCGTACCTCGTCATAGTCAGGCGGTGGGACAGCTACTCCATCATCATCGACTGGGGACTCGGGTTCGTCTTCCTCACTACTTTCAGCGCTGCTACCATTCAGTAGGTTATAAAAGTGTTCCCTCCACAATTTAAGTATATTCTGGACATCGGTTACTAGGTCGCCATTGTTGTTCTTACAGGAGTTCGCCCCGGTCTTGAAACCTTCCGTAAGTCGCCTAACCCTCTGGTAGAATTTTCGGGCGTTCTTCCTGTCGGCCAGCATCTCAAGCTCTTCGCACTCACGTATTTCGGCCTCTCTCTTCTTATTGCGGCAAATACGTCTCGCTTCTACTATACTATATTTTAATTTTATTTAATTCAGTTTGTCCAACTACAAAACTTTATGCCTTTTACTAATATGTATGTGTACATATGTATACATGAGTGTGGCTCAGCAAAAGAGTTGCTGTTTTTCCACCAGAATTATAAATTTTATTGTATTTTAAAACTTTCGACAAAATGTTTTGGACCGATTTGAAAATGCCTCCAAAATTTGCATTACTTTGATTCCGTTGAACAAATTTTTAAATATTTTTATGCAGACCTTTTAAGCTTAAGCTCTTCTTTTATAAATATGTGTGGCATTTTCTTGAACAAAAAAAATATTTTTTAAATTAATTTTATTTGTAAAACATAGTTTTTTGGAGATATGTTCGCTAAATCGTTCAAAAATTCAATGGGGTAATTTTTGTGCTCCCGTACATCATCAACAGGTGGACCATGGGCAACTATGTATCTCGATAATTATCGATAACTCGAAATATTTTGAAACCTATGAGTTTAGATGAGTCGTTACATTTCAGTTAGTCGATAATTTGGACTATTCGATAAGTATTGAATTTGAAAAACACTAGATTTCGATAACTCGATAAAATTCGGTAACTCCACAAGTTTCGATAACTATCGATAAACTTAAGAAACTGTACGTTTCCAGAACTGGATAAATTACGATTATTCTAAAATTTACATACATATATCGGTAACTCAAGCTTGATAGCTCCATAAATGTTCATATTGAAATATTCAGAAGGCTAAGTGATTACCAAAAACACGTCCGTCGTTCTCGCTATCAAATTTCGAATGTTTCTTTATTCGCTAACCGTTTACAAGATGGTGTCCTGGATATACTCCTACAATATCTATGGAAAAATTTCGATAGATCGATACACTCTGGTAATTCGATAAATTTTGATAAATCGATAAATAGCGATAACTCGATAAATTCATGTAATTCTAGAAATTTTGATATCCCCATATACTTTGAAAATTGCAAGAACTTCGATTCAATAAACTGACAAATTTCGATAAATCAATAGGTATTGATAATGCGATATTTTGAAAGAACTAGACACATGACGACAATTCGACTGTTAAAATTTAAAATAACACAATTTTGTTCCGAAATTTTGCTATTTTGAACTATGTATAACAATCTGATAAATTTTAAAATTGATTGGAGAAACCGGGCATCAGACATCCAGTTCTGTCTTAACCGCCGGTTTCTCGAGCAATTTATAAACAAAAAGATTTCCATATACATAAGGTTCAAAAAATTAAAATAATTTGTTACATAAATTGCATTCATAAAATTGGCAGTAAATGGTTTATTTAAAATTAACAAAAAACAAACGTCCGTCGGGGCAAAACAGCACCAATTTGTTTTTGCATGGATAGTGATGCAGCCTAATATACATACATATCCATATGCACACATGCATAAGTTGATGCCCCTTAGTTGGCTTAATAGCATATTCACACATTTGCCGAATTTTTTGAGCTTTTATGCACCGTAGCTACCAGTAGTTTATCCATATTTCAGTGCCGATTGCGGCTGGTTGGGCTTGAATGTATAATTATGTGCGTGCACTTAATGTAATTACAAGTTGTAAATGGCATGAATAAACATAGAAATATGTAATATTTGCTTACTTGAATAAATGAGCGTGGTGAAAAGTAAACTATGCTGCCGTACACCCTCGCGCAAACGATTTTTACAGCCACGCAGGCACAATGGACAAACAAGCATGGCATGTGAGGCAAAGTGTTTTATAAGTGGCCTTTTCATTAACCGACGCCACTGGTGACACTCACTGGTGCCTCGACTGTGGCCCCGGTGCAGCCTGCATTCGCACCGTCACAGCACACTCATATTTAGTCACAGTTAAGCAGACAGCTGCTGCTGGGTCCATTGCAATTACATATGTACATGTGCCATGTGGGACTGTCAGAGCTTTGTAGGTCTCTACTGCAAGTGGTAGGCAGTTGGTAGGCAGGTACGCAGGGACGCAGAGATGCCTAAAGCCAGCTTAACGGTGATGGCGCAAAATGTGTCCCAACTTCAAATGCCAAATGCATACATTTAGCTCTAAGTATTTACATGTGTATGTACATACTTAGTTGTTGTAGTGCCTGCGACTTTAAGTGCACTTGAAGTTGTCCGTACCCACGAATTCGTGCTTGGAAGAACACATTCGTTTGCTTGTTGGTTGAATATGTCGACTCTGATACATAGTTGCGTGAAAATTTTTGCAACATTTTTGTCATTTCTTGCATTCTCGAGAATTCGTGCTGTTTCCATTGCTGTAACAGTACATATTTCTATTAGTGACTTGAGCTCGCAATGTTGGTGCCACGAATTGAGTGGCATTTTATTTCTTGTCAACATTTTACAATTTTTAATGAAGTATGCGCCTCTGGACTTGGCGAAATGAAACTGTGGGTTGCAAGGAGGTTAGTTAGTTGGAGGTCTGCCCCGCCCAACAGTACATAACCCTGGTGGGTTGATAAATGGTAACGTATGTATATCTAGCAATTAAGTAAGATGTTCACATACTCAATATAGTTTTGTTAAACTACATATTTAGTTATTTTAAAGTACCTATATTATTTTTCCATGGTTCAGTGACCACAGAGGAAGCAATGAAGACTATGTGTGGGTGTCGTTATTATGAATTCTGGGGTGATGATAGAAGAATAACAAACTGATTTCCGGAGCTTATTTTGGGAGAAAGGACGTCGATAGCTTTAGTACAAAAGGACAATGGAGAGATGTAAAAATAACTTCAGAATCCTTTGTGTTTAAGGTTTATCTGTCGTAAATATTTGCTATAACTAAAGTAGTAGACCGGAAATTATGCCGAAAGGTAGCGCAGATACCAAGTCAGGGTCTTCAGAGACAGTCAATCTTAAATACATTACAAAATGGAATGAGCTTGAACTCATGTGGAAACTGAATCACTGTCGTGTTCAAGGCAACGGACTATGTGTTGTATTGGTGAACTGCGCTCATATCAGGCATTTTATGAATAAGACTCGTGAGAACCGTTGGTGCAATGCAAACACATGTGAAACTATCCAGTGTTTTAGGAAATTACCATAGTGTGCTATTGAAATTTATTCTCTGATAGAGACGAAGGGAACTGCGAGCCCTGAAATGCAAGAGAACGACATAGTGTCAAAATAGGTATCAATAGAGACAGACGATGTACATCTTGCTTGGAGTATGAGAATAGTACAGAGCATATTTTTCTGCAGATGTCCGGCTTTCGTCTGCGTTCGTCAGCGTTCTATACCATACGCAAGGGCAGCGTTGAACACTTCCTAAATGCTATCTGGCTGATATTTTTGGAGTAATTCCTTGAAGTCTTTCTAAGTAATGCCTAAAATCTAGCTTGACGCATCATACACTCCAATTACTCCCCTAAGGTGGGTGTTTTCAACATGGTATCAAGCTATGATGCTAGAAAACCAATACTAAGAGTACAACCCCACAACAAGCTTTTGGACATGAGATGGACATGATCCGGGGTTATGGCAGGCGCCCGATGGGCTACTGTGAAAGCCCGCGGGTACGGACCAGAAATTTAGGCGAGCTCGTGCGTGCAAAGAATCTTCCACAAAGCACGAAAAAGAACGAAAAGGCCCGATAAAATAAAAAGGGTGGGTAAAAGCAAAATAGATACTGAGATTGAGATATTTTAGCAGCCACTTCACGTACTAAATTGGGGAGTTTCGCCAACGAGCAAATGATTTGAGAATGTTGCAAGCTTTTGCAGTGAGGATATATTGAGCTTTGCTGCTATCTTCGAAACTAGTAAGCGAGTACTTTCTTTGTCGTACAAAATACTTAAAAAATGGCATATCAGGCGTCTGTTTACTATACCTAGTTCGGTTTTGCACAAATATGATACTGTAAAGCTTAACGACTGGCACGAAGAAAATAAATTGAACAAGAAATTTATCAAAGAAATTTTTTTGTTAAAAAAAAACAAAGCATTTTATGCTTAATTTTTTCCCTAAAGTTAATACACAATCTGGAGCTAGTCGGGTTGTGTAGTGCAGGGCCATTTCAGGTTGGGCCTAAAGTTTGTGTTTTCGAACATGTATTCTACACTCGCACGGGGCCGGGCCTGAAAAATTATACCTCCGCACATTTATAGTTTTAATCAAATCGACCCATTAGTAGTATTTTTCAAAATATGTCTACCCAACACCATCTCATGAAATTATTATAAACATTCCAAATGTGTTAAACTTAAAAATTTGAAAGACACTTAATTCATATAAAATCGACTTACTCACACGTGTCCATTCAAAGTCTTCATCTTCAGCAATTATCAAACTGCTGTGGCGAAGCCAGTCGAAAAATTTCGTCTCTGTCTGTCAATGACACTTTTGTACTGCCGTTGTTTCGAAAAGAGAGAGTTGTGTGCCATTTAAACTCTGCCACTGTCCGTGGGAGTATTGCATGTTGATTATAAGTATGTGAGGATATATACAGCATATACATACATACATACATATGCTTATATCATACATCCTTATACAGTTCGTTATTTAAACGTAATTAAAATATTCGTCGAATTTGTTGTAGCTGTGGTGGCTGTGGTGGCTACTCTGTTGTTGTTCAGTTAGTATACCCACTGGAGACGTTTTAAGCTTTCGGTCATTGCTGCTTCTACACTTTGCGCAGTCGGTGGAATTCGAAAACGTCAACTTTTTCCGACAAAAATGTATGTACAGTGGTGCATAAAAAGCAAAGAGGTGCAGAAAAATAATAAAAAAAAGTTATTTCACTTCCTTTCACCGCTTTCATTCGCTTGGAAACATTTTGAGTAGTTGCAACAATGCTTTTCTCTGAAAGCTGCACAGATTGTGTAAATTTTAAGTTTATGTTTGCTGGTTCAAATTCGAGTTGGCGAAATGCCATACGGGACAAGTGAAAAATTTGCCTCAAAAATATGGGATTTACTAAAAATTTAACGGGACAAATGAGAAATAAAGGATTTGCATTAAAAGCCCAACTACGAACCATATATTAACACAGGTGAAGTAATGCTCTGATTAGTTATAATCTTATTATAAATTTCGTTTAGTTCATGTCTAAACTTTTTAATTTATACTAAAATATGTATGTTGGAAACTTATCTTTACTTATTTATTGTTAATAATTTTCATTTAAAATATGGGTCGATCTATATCATATACCATATAAATAAAAGCTTCAAATCATGCAAAAAGTTCACAAAAACAATAAAACTTAAAAAAAAAATTTCGAAAAAATTTTGAAATTTTTATTTAGATTTCCTAGAAAGATTTCGAGTATGCGGTTTTATAGCCCATTCAATTTCAGTAAAATAAAGTGCAAGTTTCAAGTCGCTAAAAATTACAATTGATTTTTTAGTTTTTTTGTGTGGAGGATGTTGCGCATTTTCTTTCATAAAAAATTCATTTTGTTCATGCATTATATGGGAGAAATTTCGCAACACCCTCCACAAAAAGCGAAAAAAATCAACTGTAAATTGTAGTTATATTTCTCTTACAGATTTGCATGCAGTAATGCTTGCTTATGACCTACTCACAATAGCCGCGTTAAACCATGACCATGTTGAGTAGACGTTTACAGGTTGAACAGAATAATAAAATTGTCGAAAATATGGGAAAAATCTTGTCCCGGCGGAACATTTAAAATTAAATGCAAAATACGGCAAATACGGGACATTTGGCAACACTAAATGGAACACGTATTCGTCAGAATGTGTGTACTTATGTATCTATATAACACACAAATTGAAGATTTTACACAATTTGTGTTGCATGAACGCACTACATAAAACCAAATTTGAAGATCAAGTAAAATCAAATCTTTTTTTTAGTTTTAAATCAACGCGACTTTTAATGTTATTTTTTTTTGTTCACGGCTTTTGCGATTTTTTGAAAAAAGTGCTGTTGATTTTTAAACGGCCTTGCGCATTTTGTTTCATAAGAAAACAATTTTTTTAGGGAAAACGTGCAAAACTCTATCACCAAAAATGGCTTACGGCCAGAGTTCGAAAATAACAGTTAAAGCTTAAACAGACGGCAGCGTTGATCCCGATTAACTCGGTCTTAATCCGGATCAACTGCAGTTAATTCCCGAGTTGATCCGGATCAACGCTGCCGTCTTTTTATGCTTTTACTTACGAAAACTCAATTCAAGAAATCAGATGGAATCGTCTATGCGATCGGTGATGTCTGTTAGCTAAGGAATATTAATCTTTAATGATTTACATTTTTTTCTTGTTCGTTCTTCACAATTATCTAATAATAAATTTTTTGGCTGGTACTTTTTCAGTCTACAATAACAATTATAATTTTCCTTTTATTTTTCAGTCGAAAATAACAGTTAAGATTTGAAATTTATTTTATTTTTTCGATGAAATGGCCTTTGCTGTACGCGTTGCCTGTCGCTTGTCATATAATAAATATGTATGTAGCAGCAACGACAAGTCACTGCCTAATCATTAGAAAAATACTCACAGTCGCATATACTTATTAACGAGTGTTGAGACGTAGGTATTATCGCAATGACGTCAACGAGACATCAAGTAGCAAGGAGAACTTCAAGCGCAGCGACGACGACGCCGCCTGATTTTGGCTGTTTGCGAATGAATTCACTCGCCAATGCACACGAGCTTGCGATTTGTTTTTATGTTAGGGTGGCAGCCATTTTATATAGTTGGTTGTGACCCAAGAATAACTGGAAACTTGATGCATTAAAAGAGACTACCTGCACTTTGACTTACATGAAATAAATATTTATCTTCCAAGTAGCTTCATAGTTCAAAAACTGAAGACAGTAAATCTTTCAATCGAACACTCACCCTGAATTTTCGGTTTTTGATCAGCCTAGTGCATGTTTAGTACGTGGATATATAGGTAAAATTGCATTGTAAGTCACTCCCGTTGCGTTATTCTTAGCACTGGATTTTTGTCACTCTCTCCAAACGGAATTCACTGGCCAGCAGGGTCAATATTTGACCGGTTTGGGTGCAATCTGCAGATAAATTCCTTTCAATTTTCTAATATTTTTATACACATACAAATATATTTTATTTAAACCGTAGTTATAATAAATTTGCCGGCCTCTTCTTGCTCGCTACCACTACCACCATCGCCCACGCACTTGTGTCCTTTGCGGACGTCAGCTAAACTTGCAAGTACTCATAGAAATTCGAGTGCCTTATACTAAAGTGAACTTTGTAATTGTTATTATTGTTGCACTCGCAGTTGGTGTGGTCGGCTATGGTGCGTTGGTTTGGGCGTTTCATCACAACGCAGTTGACATGCTCCGACCAACAACGATTAAAAGGGGAAAATCGACGGTCGTTAGTGCGAATAGTTATTAGTTTGTAGCTGCGATTGTGCAAGTGGCACTACATACATACATACATACATACATACATACATACATATTACTACTGCACTGCACTTACATAAATACTCGTTAAATGCTTGAAATCCTTGTTGATCCTTATTGATTTTTCATGCACTTTTTCTTCTCGTTTTCGCTCAGTGCTCTAACTAATTGTGTGGCGTGCTTTTATCAGGTCTGCTTTTGTGAGCCATTCAGTTATTTTTTTTGAGTGAGTGGATTTGTGTGCTTTTTTCAATATTTCTTGGTTTAATGCGGTTGAAAATACAAAAACCCATCTTAACTGAAATATGTAGGTAGATTTTATTCTTTAAAATTCCGCTTATATCTTTTGCCTGAGCGGCATCGAAGGTGCTTCGCTTTAGCTTTACTCTTAATGATAATAATTTTTTAAGGAACTTAGTGAAAAGGAAGACAAGGGTTCAAGAAAATTCGTTAATAAAAGGTAAACCTTTCCAATTTAACCTTTTTTTTTTAATTTATCGGTCTACTAGAAGGGATCGAAATGAAGCTTAACCTATGCGTACAAGCCTAGATTTAACCTAGGGTATTGAGACTCATTTCGAATCGCAGAAATAAATAAAACAACTACACGCGGCACCCTTCTGGAAGGCGGGGGAGAGGTTCAATCTGCTCAGCTATGCTTCCTCGATTTAGACGCGATTCTGTTTCGCATATTCATACAAAGCCACCACAGCTATCGCGTCCACAGATGGTTTAGTCAATCTGATCGCAGGCAAGTCCATTGCGGCGGAAACACCTAGTGTGGTTGTCCTAAACGAAAGGTCTGGGAATTAAGCCCTCCGAAACTGAGCTACTTAGTTCTGTAGACGAAGCGACATAAAATAGACAATTTTCGAACTAAATCACTTAATCCCTAGAGGAAGCAGCGATGGCAACTGTGTTGTTGCGGACAACGATGTCAACAATTTAGTGAGTATACCAGGATCTTGCGAGACGATCTTATTTTTGATACCGGCTTGGGCAGGTGGTGGCTTCAAATCAATCCCATATATACCCCATGAAAGTAGATAGTGATTAACAAAGCCGCTTAATAGACTCTTATCACATTTTGCAGTTAAACGGAATGGCCAAGAATTAAAAAAAAGGATCGGCCTTTCTTTCGAATATAATATAATTTTATCTTCTTACCTTAAAGTACGTTAAGCTCTTTTCACGCACATTCTCCTGCTTATCTTGCCTTGCATTTTTTCTTCAGCACACATCACTTTCGTTTTTGTATTAATTTAACAAAAAAACCAAATAATGATTGTCAGTAAATTTAGGCAAAGATTTGTGCGAATAACTGAGTTTTATATTGAAATACTATTTTCAATTAATTTCGTTCATTCTCTTTCACTCCTACTTGGAATTGAATTCGTTATCCTCTTTCTGCGGCACATGTAACCATGCGCCATGTTTGTTCGCTTGTGGCAAATTTATTGCTTGTCTTCAACCAGTTTTTTATCTCTTCCACTTCAATACGTTCTTATATTTATGTAGAATATAAGCGAAATTTCGATTTTCGAAATATGTACATAGAAATACATACTCAGTTCACTGCAAATAAATGTACAAATGTAGGGTTATGCTTTGCTGTACATAAATTTATAGATGGAGGAGGCACCTTTGACTTCACCCACTTTCGCTGGTAAAAACGGATCTCAGTCCAGTCCTTTAGGTTTGAGTGCACTCAGTTAAAGTTAGAGCCAAGTGACAGTCGGTCGATGCGCCAATTGTTAGAGTGACATCACTTTGGCATGTTTTCCCATCGAAGCTGCTAAACGTGGTGCGCTCCTGCTGAGGCAATTTAGCTTTCAGCAATCACTAGAGTTCATACAATTCACCTAATGGCGCCCGATGATGGTCAAAGAGGCGAATTGGGAAAAAGTATTACAAGATAGTGATTGTACACATCGGAGAGAAAAAAGAAATGGTTTAAAAGAAATTGCATGTTAGTCGAAGAAGTGAAAAGTATTTTCCTTTCCAAGGATTCAAGGAACAAAAATGTAGTTGATAAGTGCGTCTTTGGTCCAATGAAAATAGTAGTTGACAATTTTGTGCGAACGCATGTGTGAGGTATTCGATTTTACTTGTACGTATGTATGTATGTATAGTTAATATTAAGGGCAAGAAGTTTTATGTTCACCCTTGGATTTGGCATTAAAAGTTGCTTGCTGTGTGGCCCTCTTCAATAAACTATTTCATATATTTAAATAGATAGATATGTATGAATGTATATAAAAATGCATAGATGTACATAAATACACTCCTCACTGTCTAAGGCATTGATTTTAAATTTTCACTTAAATTTTTTCTGACATTTACATTTAGTGACATCAAGTTCCAACACCTTTTTCCAAGAATCAAATTAATAAATTCAAGGAAGAATAAGGATAGTCGTATATTTTTCTTGATTCTCGTTGTTTCGTGGAAATATGTACAGTTGATGAAAATAAAAAAGAACCAATCCTAGCAATAATTTTGCTCTGCAAAAGCATTTAATTTTTTTCTAAGATTGAGCTAAGACCACACGGTTACCAAAATATGCAAATGCAATTCCAACTGCAAATCCAAGACCATTTCCGCAACATCCTGAACAGCCCTAATGCAATCGGATCATGAAGAAATTAAAGATAATCTTACATCTTTATATGAGAATTGAGGTCGCGTTTGTTTTTGCTTAAAAAATACTTGTAGCAATACGTTTTCTGAAAATTAAATTAAATGAAAAAGTTATATATATTTTTTTAAGCAATAAAAACTAACAATCAAAAGCAAATTAAATTTAAAAAAGTAACAATAAATAAAATAAAATTTCAAAATTAAATAAATATTTCTTTTTTTTAAATAAGATCTAAACATTAAATTAAAAAAAAACTTAAATTGAAAATCACTAAGAAAATAAAAAGGTTCCGTAAAATTAAATGAAATTCAAAATTAATGGAATCTAGAAAAAAACATTAAATAAATACAATTGAAATAAAATCAGTTTCCAAACATTAAACTAACTTAAAGTTTTTTTTAGTAATAAAATCTGGGAGTTAAAAGAAATTTTAATGAAAAAACTTAAAAAATTAAAAACAAGAAAATACAAAAAACAGGTTTCTAAAAACTATAAATGTATCCTTTTAAAATAATAGAATCTAAAAATTAAATTAAAGAAAAAAACAATCCGCTGCGCCAGTATTCGAACATCAGATCTCTCGAATGGCACGCCATTGTTTTGCTCACTCGGCCATTGCGAATTTTAGAGCAGCGCAAGCAAAATGATATACATCCCTATTTAGAATACCACCATTTCACCATAAAAGTTGACAAAGCCCGGTTTGATATAAATGACCAGACCTGCAGAGCTTTCTCATAAAATTTTTATTTGGTTTTTTGGTTAAACTGGCCCCCTTAAAATTTGCCCAAGAATTCTCGATAGGACTCAGATCTGGTGGTTACGTTTGCCAGGTCATAGCAGAATAACTTTGATCTGAAAACGATATTTTAGATGGGCCCGCAGTATGCTCCGGGTCCTTATTCTGCCGAAATTGCCTGGTTAGGGGCAAATTCTACTCCGCGCCAATTACAAAACTCTTTGTATGATCAGAGACATAAAAGAAAAATTACGATTGCCAGTCTAGACCGTGTAGTTATGAAAAAGGTTGAAAGAAAATTTGAGGCAAACAAAAACAAGAGCGTGCTCCGAATTTTTCCATGTGCGCTAAAACCTACTCTTCTTTTTTCCACAATCCACAATCCCCATCCGAGTTCATGTTTAAAAAAAATTTGTTTGCACCAAAAATCCACCACGGATCGAATGAACCATCATGAATTTAGAACGCTCTTACAAATCAAACACCTAAATGGCTCAAGTGTCTTAATTTATTTGTCAATTTTATTGTTTTAATATTTATTTAAATATGTAGTGTTATTGAGCTTTGTAACACGATTTGTTTGTTTGGAAAAATTGGAAAAAACAACAAAGTCTAAGCAGTAGAAGTTATAGCTACTATTTCGGAGATCACCACATCTCTTCATCATATTCTTTTTTCTAGACTTCAGCAGGGATCGAATCCGCATCATAGATGTGCAAAGTCAGAAGCGCTAGTCACTGAGCTATGCACACACCGTAAGCTCTTGTTGCTAATCCAATTCCTTATTCAACCTACTTATGAAAATGCGACATACATGGCATACTCGTAGTACATGTCGTATGAGTAACATTTTCCCTCCCCATATTACATATCGTCGTTTAAAGTACAAAACCGCGTATCAGCAAAATGCAAAACCGCGTATGTGAAGTTGTAGAAATTATTTTCTACAGTGTAAAAACACTCATATTTCACAATGGTTCTCTTTTCTATAAAGCAATCGCATTTCTGCCTAGTATATTTCAGGACGAATGGATAAGGATTGAGCCAAGAGCTTGTGTGAGCAAATTTAATTTTTGGCAGCCAATGTCAGTTACGCGGTTTCGCAGAATCACGATACGCAGTTTTGTACTTTAAACGACGATATGTAGTATGTACAAAAAAATCATTGCGCATTTTCATTTGCCTGGTAACCACCCTTTTATTTATTCATTTTTTATTCAATTTGTTATTTTTGTAAATTTTTTCTCTGTTAAAGTTTGCATTTTTTTTCATAAAACTTCTCCACAAAATTTCTGATTTCGGATTTTCTGAAAACGGCATTGTGATTTAGATCACAGAATTAAGTTTACGTGTTTGGCCGTTTGGCAATGATATTCTAAAACTTTAAAATTTACATACAGTGTTATTCAGGTTAAGTCGAAAATACTCATACAAATACAGCACTCACTGTCCATCCAAGGCTCGGTTAATTCCAGTATCTTTCATCCAGTATCTATCAGTCAACTTTAACTTTCTAATCTGGCCAGATTTATTCTCTTAATATTACCTAAAATACCCTCTCTCGCCTTTGTAATTTTCCCTAATAAGAGCACATAAATAACATACTGGCGTCATATGCAGCAGCTCAAAACTTAAGTTCACTAATGTTCTACTAAAAATCTTTCAAGTTCAGCTACATACATACATATATTTATGTAAGCATAGAAATGGGTTTGTAAGTCTGTATGCACATATACATATATATGTACTTACGAACTCTTGACACAGTTATCAACTCATCTTAACCAACACGCACCAAAATAAGCTCACCCTCACACTGTTCACAACAAATTTATACATAATTTTCGCTGCTCTTTTTCTCATTTGTAGCAGCAAAAAGGGTCACATGAGAAGAAACAAATGTGGAAACGAATCACACAGATTGTCACTTTAGTTAAAATCAAAGGCAAAACGTGTTTATGTATGTGCATGTATACATACATACGTACTTAAGTCAAAGGGAAATAATATTGTAAGGAAAATATTGTATGTACACTGACTAAGAAGGCTGTCACTAACTTCCTTTTTTCCTTCTTGCCCGCTTTGAAAAAGTTGCTCGAAATCATCGAAATTTTGAAAAGTGGTCGAAGTGCTGACAAAATTTTCGTTTGGTATTTAGGTATGTATTTCCTGTTAACAGTAATGCTTTTGTTTTTGCTGTTGTTATTGAGTCTGTATTATACAAAATACTCGTAAAATATTCACATTTGGTTGGGTACATTTTCTTGATTAAAATATTTGTGTACGTATTGGACGCAAAGGGTAGGAAAAGTACGGATGATCCATAGAGAATGCGTGCGGGAAAATGGGAAGGCGAGGAGGGGAAGCAATACTTACATATATGCCATAGTTATTGACAGCCAGAGCAGATACTTTGACTTGTAATATTTACATGCCAGTAACCAAACACAAATGAGCTTGCGTACAGTGTGCTGATTTGTTAGCTAGTTATTTCTATTGGTGAATAAAAAAACTTATACCTCTTCGTAGGTTGTATGTCTATATATTTCATATTTTTAATAGATACTTAAAGCTTTTTGAACCTGAAAGGGTTAAACTAAAAGAAACAAATGTTTACGCAAAAACCTCTGTTAATTTCCGATTTTTCGTTTACTAATACATACATACTCACATACATATGTACTTACTTATGCCCGTGTATAAAAGTCTAAAAGATGTTCAAAAACAGCATTTGAGTTGCCTGATTATACCACATTGAATTCTTAGTTTGAGGGGAAAATCGCTTGACGACTATGTCGGCATTCATGCAAAAAAAATTACGCTGACTATGCAGAACGTTCACCGCTGTAAATGAATAGTAGTTTTACTAGTATATTTTTTTTTGTGTTTTTACTGTCACCGAAAACACTTCGGGTTATCTGCGGCTATCAGGGTTTAACATCCTTTTCACAGTGTGCTACAAATATGAAAGTACGCACTTTGCGGGGCATCTTAAGTCAGATTACATTAAAGTGAGCAAAACAAATTGGCAAGTTTTTAAGGCGGCTGGTGGTGTGTGTGTGTATGGGTGTAAGTGTAAGTAGAGTTGTAGGTTTCTCGACCTTCTACTTGAAGGTCAAGCGAATGTTGGTGAAATTTTGTTGTCTGCACAAGCAGCCGCCAGACAGTCAGACGGCCACCCTGACAGCAGCACGTAGTAGATACTTAATTGATTAATGACTGAAAAATTTTTCGCTAACTAAATACACGCATACATATCGTTACCTTAATATAGAAAGGCCCTAACTCATATAGTCGCTGAAATACAAAAAGCCGTAACTAAGTAAGCATTCTAAATTCCCTTTTGATTGATTATGATGCATTTCATCTATATATAAGCCCCACATAATTTTAAGCAATAAAAAAATTTTTAGTCAGTTACGGTTTTATTAAGGTAACGGTAAAAAAGGGTAAGGGTAAAAAAAAGATGCCGTTTTTGCACCCGAATTACAAAACTTACCATATTTGAAGACGTCCTCCAAAATATTTCAGAAAAATATTAAGATTTAGTTAGCTGAATAGCGATTTGAATATATCTCCAAAAATGGAGTTTTTATAAATAAAAATTATTTCTTAAAGAACTTTTTGAAAAAAATCCTCTCAGATGACCAAACAGATTAAGCTTAAAAAATCTGCATAAAAATATTCAAAACTCTCTTCAACGGAATCGTAATAACGAGATTTTTGATGCTGTTTTTTAACTATTTTCAAAGACTGATTTACGAAAACTTGAATAACTGTGCCAAAGCTATTCTGATTTAGAATTGTGTGTGTATTTTCTCATACTTTTTATTTCTGTGCAAAAAACTTATTCACGTCCCTTTTTTTCAAATACCAACACATCTTAGTTCAACTTGGAATGCCCCTCGTTCATCCTAGCTTTCTCTTTCATCCTTTGAATAAGTCTCTTACCAAAGGAATAGGAAGGGTTAGAAAATACCTATCCAATGATATCTCACAAGCCTAAATCGGAATAGTTTAGGTTCAGTTATTCAAGTTTTTCTTATACTTATCTTTGAAAAAAGGTTAAAAAATATATGTACATACGGGACGATACCAAATCTAACAAGTGCATATCAAAAAATGATGGAAATTTTTGGCTGGTGGTATTATTGGTCGGTATATTTTCAAAAAATACCCTAGTGAGGCCATCACTAACGATATGGATCTGGACGATATGTGGTAATGGTTGGAAAGTGTTGCGTGCCACGCAGCGGATTCCACGATGGAAAGAGTTGATGGATGGTTATCTGTCGAGAAGGAGATGGAAATTGGCCACCAAGATTGTGATTAAACCCTACTAAAATTTTTATCGTCACGTTTTCTGCACTCAAAAGTTTACGTTAATAAGCGGGAATGGACCGAGGTCATTAACGGCAAAATATCCCAGATTATCCCCAAATTTGGGTCGGGCCTGCGCTTATCACTGAGACCAATGCTACTGGAAGTGTTGATGCGTACGTGATCCGCAACTTTATCAGGGCATCAATATTTTAATAAGTGAAAGCAAGAAAAAACAAAGGTGAAGGTTTAAATTAATAACTGTATAAATACTTGCTAAATGTTTATTGAAAATTGTCTTTGGTTGTAACGAATGACCGCGCTATTTTCGACTGCGCTGTAGCGGAATCCGAAGTGGCGTAGTGGTCAGCAGTGCGCGCTACCATTCCGCAGGGCCTGGGTTTAAGCCTGGTTCAAGCTAACATCAAAAATATAAAACATAAAAAGTTTGTAAAGTTTTTCTAAATGAAAAATACCAGTATTCCATAGAAATGTTATAGAATCAATGTTTTTTCGCTAGGATAACTCTGTTTCTCTTCAGGAAACTTCCAATAATACTACGCAATTTTTGAAGACTAACGATTCTTTATGGGTAAGAGTCTTCCGATTGATTTTCAAGAATTTTATACAATTTCTACGAAAAGGTGATTTTTCTCCATATGAAAGATATGGAAATTTTAATTTGCTGCCTCAAAGCCCTCATCATAATTGTTCTTAATAAAAATATACGCGTTTTCCATTACGAAAAATCCTAGGGGTCAGAGCTTAACATTTCAAAATTTTTTCCTCGCATGTATTTTTGGACCTTCCTACTATATATACATACATATACATTTCAACATAAAAAAAATTACTTTTCACTAAGGTATATTGACCAGCTAGTAGTATTAGAGCAGAAAAAAAAACCATCTGGTCGTTGTAGCGCCAAATAAGAAGACGAAGAATATTTGGAATCTAAATTGTCAAATATTATTTACCATTTTTCGCTAGAATTATAAATTTTCAGCATTTGAAAACCAGCTTTTGAAACGTAGCATGCGGGTAAATGTGGTTTTGGTCTAACGCTTATACCTACTTCATATGCATTGCTTTCTATTTACATATCAAAATATGACCTTGGCATATATGTAAGTACATATTTTTTCTGAGTAGATACATACAAACTAAATATGTATATTTATGTACTTAAACACTTAGGTGTTGCTAGGCCACATTTCATTAATACTTAAAAACCAACCCTGCATCTGCTAATCGCCTGTATTGTCCTTGCGCACGTGCTGCTGCTACCACTCAGTTCACGCACACCAATGAACCAGTCACGTATTTGTCTTTGCTTCTTCTATCCTCACCGGCTTGAAAAAAAACACACACTTCCATATGTACGTATATATACTTGCTCATGGTGCATGTGTGCAGGTTGAACTAACCGGAAATTACCATATTAACTGTGCTTCCTGCAGAATTAATTAGACTTCCGCTGAGTGCATATAAAAACATGATTATTGACTCAGTCAAGCGGCAAGTCACTCTCCACCACACCGGCTCGACTATTTGTATTTTACTTTGTTAGTACAGCAGCCAGGGCCTCAACACACACACACAGAGAGCGCAAACCAAACAAATACATATGAATGTGTGCACATTAGGGTGGTGCAAACAAAGTTATGTCTGAATTTTAAAGATTCATCCCCTAGAATTGTTCCACATCGAAAAAATATACCACGGTTTATTTTGTTTTTAAGTAAAAAAAAATATTTAGAGGTCGCTTAAAGTGCGCAAAGTTTTCACTGTATTTTATATGGGGAGAAACATTTTTGGTAAAAATGGTAGAATTCTTGAAGATCAATATTTTCGGTCTTTCTCTCAACTTTGTTTCTACTACAAATGCTAATTTAACAAATTTTTTAATTTTCCTTATTTTTTAGGGGGCAACCGAAAACCTCGAAAAACTTAATGGGGGACCGATAAAAATAGTTTTCATTAGAAATGGCTAAATAAGCAATTGGGAGTTATTCCTGGAAGTCTGCTGAAAAGAAACTGAGTTTTCCTATGGAAAAATATTGGTTTTCAAGGATTCTATAGCATTTCAACAAAAGTTTTTTTTTCTCATGTAAACAACATCGAGAACTTTGAGCGCTTTGAGCGATCTCTAAATATTTTTAATAAAAAAACAGTGGTATTTTTTTTCGATATAGGGGGTGAGAGCATTAAAATCCCGACTTTTTTTTTATTCGCCTGCATTTTTGGACCGCCCTAGTGTACATCAAGGGCATGAAAGGGCCATCAAAGTGGGCCAGCAAGTGCAGACATGAGTTTTAAAATTTAAATTGGCATGTGTATATGTAGATGAGCATTTGTGTATGTATATGCATATCACCTACACACTGGGTAAAGAAAGAAAAAGAGAAAAACATACATACTTTTTGACAGCGCAGCAGGAAATTACAAACAATACTCAGCCAATTTGCGAGCGTATGAGCAGCCCATGTCAACTGTGTGCAATTAGTGCCCTTTTGCAGCCATTATTACTCTTTTACCTGCGCTGAGTGAAGCAACGAGTGGTAGCCAGGGTTGCCAACTACACTTAGCTATGAAGTGCCATATTAAGGATAAAAAAGTGCCAAATAGATAAATAAAAGTGCCAAAAGGGCGCTATTCTTTTTAATTCTTCACATTTTGTATGAAAATTAGAAACAAATTCCTACAACAAAAGTCCAATGCCAAAGTAAGGTTAACCAGTTGTACGTACTATAGAAATTAGAAAATTTTAGTCGAGAAAAGGAAGTATGTATGCGCAAAAGACTTCACAAAAATGTATTGAAATATTATTGTTTTTTTTTCGAAAGTGCCATTTTGGCACCTTGCGCCAAATTGAAAAATTAAGTGCCATTAGAAGTAAAATAGGGCCAAAAATGACACGGTTTGAGCCAAGTTGGCAGCTCTGGTGGCAGCAAGCTTGTATTGCGGAAGAATCAAATACATATGTACATACATGGAAGCATTTTGCAATGGTTCATTCTTTACGTCATGCCATGTAAAAAGTAATATTCAGTGTTGGATACGATGGCTGCATGTGGATGGGCCTATTCAGTACGAATGATACTTTGAAGTAATTAGCGAAAGCTGCCATGCGTTAACACAGATGTCAATAGTGAGGTACTCTTAGTAAAACTTAGTTACGGTTAGTGATTTTGTAAAAAAAAAACATATTCTAGTACTAGTAGAGATAACACAGAATATAAAAGGAAATATTTTGGAAAAATATCGATTATTATCGATATCAGTGATAGTGAAATCAGAGAATAGAACAAGTCAGAAGAAGTCTAGAAGGAAAAACATATTTACGTATAGATATTTTATTAATGACTGGCAAATGGCGGCCGTGCTTGACGGCGTCTTAAAATTATTTTGGTATTGTTATTCCCTCCCAAAACTCTTGTGGCCTCATTCAAAAAAAAAAATAAAATACAAAGATTTTAAGAGCTTTATGAAGGGAGATTTTCAAACAAATTTTGGATTTATGAAGCAGTCTTAATTTTTTATAAATGTGAGTGTTAGTTAATTTATTTTTGAAGGTATTAAGAAAGTATGTAGAGTATCGAATTTCTCCTGGAAATTTAATTTATAATCTTATAACTCAAGTCTACATACATACATATCACGCATTTTCTCCAAAGGTGTACTTATTCAACATTTGCCGTAACTTATCAATTTAATTGAAACAAATTATCCAAATAAGTAGCAAACTGCCCCAAAAATATGCACTACAGTAAAATTTCTTAAACCTCTTTAGTTTAACACCAGTATTGTGATATTTCATTTATTTTATCAATTTAAATAAATAAAAATTTTAGAACAGGTGGCAACCCTCCTCAAAAATATTTTCGGCAGTAAACTTTCCTAAACCTCTTTACTTTGATATCCATATTAAAATATTTAATCTATTTTTCTGCAGCAAGCCTTCTTAAATATCTTTCTTTTGACAGCCCTATTGCAGCATTTAGTTTATCTTATTAATTTGCCTTAACTGCAATTTTCAAACAGGTGGTAACTCTCTAAATTTTTTCTTCTGTCTGCCTGTTACAATTTTATTATATGTATAGATAATTCAATTATGAAATGCCTGCTCGTCTACATATCGTCACTTGACACGAATAAAAGCGAAAACTGAAAAGTTGACCGCGAAAAAAGACGCACAGAAAAACTTTAGCGAAGTAGCTGACGGCGAAGAAAGACGCCTTAACCTATTTTCGCGGTCAACTCTGTTTGCGGCTGTAACAGTAAGTATGTAGATTCCCAAAAGAATTTTAGAATTTTTGGGGAACAATGTCGAAGTGACAGTCCTTGGCCAGGTACAAATCTATGTTTACGCGTCTTTCTCGGCGAAGTTTTTCTCAAGCGTCTTTCTGCGCCAATTTTTTTTTTGCGCGTCTTTTTTCGCCGTCAAAACACTAGCGCGCCTTTATTCGTGTCTAGTGATAATAGATCCCCGGATAGTGATATGTTATCGTAGAAATTAATTTCTAAGAAAAACGAAATAACGAAAAACTTACTGAAGATGGCACGTCAAACCGTGTTTGCAAATGGATGACGGATATTCATTCTAAAATATTCAAGGTATCAGTATCCTTCTTGCACTGAGTTTATTAGCTCAATAAGAGGCTGGGGAGAGTCTAACAAGAATCGAAAGTGAGCCTTATATGCGTGAAATAAAAGTGACAGATGCCTCAAATAAGTCGACCTTAGCAAAAAAGGAAACACCTTCATTTTTAAACATAAGCGGTGGTAACTGATGATTACTATTGGTCATGGCCGCCTTCACACAAAATGTCAACATCTATTTAATACTAATTTAATTTAGATTTGATAGCAGTTAATTAATAGAAAATATATAGTTTGAACACATACCATTTTGTTGTATATATAGATCTTTGTTTGGCCTAATCCCACCCATTTTTCTTCTTCTTCTTGTAGGCTTTGAAATTTATGCCGTTGTGATGACGCAATGGATTGCAGCCTCAAGTGGGCACTCTTCAATACAAAGACGAGCACACTCGCACCTACCTGTGAGGCTGCAAATAGCGCGACAACAAAACCAAAATCTAGTGCTACAACAACAGCAACGGCCCTTACGGCTACGGCTGAGGCAAAATCACAAATCAACACAATTAAAATACGAGAAAGGCCAAAAATTGCCAAAACTACGCAAATATCTCTACGGCTTTGGCACATATTGCATAACTGGAAAATAAGCTCATTTATCGCCACAAAAATCACCACCACCACCAGCCCAACCAAAGCTAGCAGAGGTGGTGTCACGAGCGCCTTGTTCTCGCAAAGACTTTGTGCCCACGGATGCGTCAACAAATCCAATACACGCATGCTGCGAAGGAGTAAGCGAATTTAACGGCATCCACCTGCTTCCATCAGCGACTACACTTAGTCTGAGAGAGCGGAACACTAAATACATATAAAGGCTCTAAAGGAAAAACAATAACAAACGGACAAAAAACGGGTACAACGACAAATGCTGTTTTAGAGGAAATATTTTAAGCGAAAAAAGGAGCAACCAATCTAAAAAAAAAAATGAAACATTGTAAGTGTTTAATGAGTTCTGCTAAAGTTTAATTTGTAGAAATGTATTTTAGTTTAAAATTTTGCTACAGCTATTCATTTGTATGTACGTGTCCTATTTTCAAGAATTTTCTTTCTCCAACCCTAGTATCCTTGTTACTTTCATGCAGAAACGACTCAGCTTCGTGGTGTGTGACTTATTTACTTATAAATATTTTTTTTTTACTTTGCTATTTGCAGCGAATATTTTTATACACAAAGACATGATGGAGTTTGGCTAAAAAGATTTTGGTGCACTTAAAATCGAAATCAAGAATAAAGAAGCTATTACAAAAAAATACAGAGGTAGAACAGAAAAACCAAACTTTACATTACCACTACTAAGCTATACTCTCGTCTACGTGCGAATTCAATTAAATCTTTGTCACGAATTGATTCGCCGCCTTTGCCACGTCTCGTCTTGACTTAATTAAATCCAACTAAATCAATTTGACTCTATTTGAGCTGCGGCAGATTTCACGCCAATTGGAAATTGAACAGCAACCAGCACCACCGACTTGAATACCAAGAAAGCTACATACACAGTCTCTCCATAGCGACATAATCGTTGCAAGGAATCTCAAATTCAGCGAGCCCGCAATAATTCGCGCTGACCCTGGTGAATCAAGCCAACAAAATAAATTCCCCAACGAAGCAGACGTTTTCGCGCAAATTGTGCCAATCAAGGCGCAATTGTTCATTTGTGCAGTGGCCATGGAGCCTCCTGGCGGCTTGCCGCCGGACAGAGACAGACAACTAGTGCTGCGCCCTCAGCAGCAGCAGCAGCAGCAGCAACTGGTGCCTTTGGTGTCGCAAGTGAAGCCAACTCTAGCACTGAATCTTCAGCAGCAGCAGCAGCAGCAAACGCACTCGACGGCCACCACATCGCCGGCTGCGGTTGGTGCAGCTGCCACAGTGACTGCGACCGTTAGTGCGGCATCGCTCAACACGACCAACGCACTTGTGCGCGCTCTCAGCGGCGATGCTGTGTGTGTAACCGCAGCGGGCGGTAGTGGCGTGGTGCCAGCGAGCACCAGTCCTGCGCTGGCAACCGCAGCCATAGCGATATCGGGCACCACTCAGGCGGCCACTGTGTTCAGCGGCAGCGCCGTAGGTGTACAGCACTATCATCAGCCACATCATACACCCAACCATCCACATCCACCGCACACGCACCACTTGCCAGCGCATCCGCTTCAACCGTATGGCGTTCAGAACTCATCGTCGACCTCGTCGCTGCTTGGCGGCATCTCGAGCGGCAGCTCCAGCACTTCGAGCGGTGGACAGACCATTGAAAAGCTGTCACGTCCGATGGCATTTGATAAGGTGAGTCCGATAAAGAAAACGTAACTCAATTATATTAAATATATAGAAGAACAAATATTTATTGCATAGCAGAAATGTTGAGAAAAATAACAAAGGGTAGCTAGGAAATATAATATTCGCAGAAGCGACACATGGACTGTTGTAGACACTCAGCGGCATCTAGGCATTCTTGCTCTTCTTAAAAAAGCGACATGAGCACACTTGAATGACGCCATCCTTATCTTTGCCGTCGTCTCCGCTGCTCTCGCTCGACTTCTTTTTCGGGTGATGTACGGGGCAAACCAGTTCCAATTCGTCATTTCCTTCATCTTCAGCGCTTAGCAGCAGATCCAAGGCATTCTCAATAAAATTGATTGGTTGTGTGGGCCCTGCCAAGCTGTAAGGGGGCAACAGTAATGGCCGTGAAAGTAAAGCAGAATTGCTTGGATTTATTAATGTAGGTGTAGTGGCTGCCGAATTATGCAGCAAGCTTATTTGAGGATTCATTGAGTTGTAGAAAAAGTCCATGGCATCAGCGTCCTCGGCCACCCCAACTGCTGGGCCAATGCTTATGACTGACTTGGTTGGTTTGCCGTTGACAGAGAGTTGAGCGCCTTGAGCTTGAATGGGAGCACCGTCTGGGGGGAGGGGAGGGAATGTCTTTGAATTTAATGTGTAAAACGGATTTACAATGGGTTGGGTTTTATAAGTTTTAGCTACCTACTTTCAAAGGTCAGCTATTTTTACGACCGAATTAACTCACCTGGTCCGACTTTGTAGAGCATCATGTTGGCGAACTTCAGGTAACTTTCCATCGGCAGCGTTTTTCCATTCGAATGCTTGAACACTTGCAGTGCCTCCCGTACCATATTCGCCGCTTTCTCACTGTCTTGTTTCATTCTCTGCTGCAAATCTTGTGATTTTTCATACACTTTTTCCGGCTCTTCAATAACTTCCGCTGGCTTGTGCGACTGCGATAACAAAGTAGAGAGCGATGACTCCTTCATTTCCGGCTGCTGCCCGTAGGTGTGATTACTTTTGTCACCGTTATTATTATTGTTGTTGCTAATGCCATTGTATTTAGCTTTGCTATTATCCTCGCTGCTTACGGCATTGTGGTCATTGTTCCGCCTGTGAGCATCGCCCATGCTGGCATTCGCGCTTTTGTTGTCAACGCTATTGTTGTGATTTTCATTACGCTTATTGTTCTTCAGCACGGCATCTTTGTTGGCATTTCCCTCACTAACGCCGTTATCATTACTTAGCTTTCCAACCACATTGTTGTTCTCTGCAATGTTGTTCGAATGGTCGGTATTGATTTTTAGTGAATTGCGACTATTTAGTTTCGATACGTTACTCATCTCGGACCAACGTTTTAAACTATTGGCAATGCTCCGTGAATTCGGCTGATGGAATGTGAAGGAGTTGAGGCCGTGCTGCATGCCCATCATCGGCTGCGGTCCATTATCGATGAACAGCACCTCTGCAGCACCCCCCTCGCCAGAACCGAATGCGGCGCCATGCTGCATGTCGTCAAAAAAGCGCTCCCCGAACCCACCATTGTTTAGCAGATAAGTCAGCGATGGCTGGTGCAGGCCTTCGCTAACAACGCTGCCATCCTCCGCCAACTTTGGTGCCGCTCCGGCAAGCTGCTGCGGTGAGTGGCTGGGCTCTGTGCTCTTTTTGGTTTTCTCCGCATCAGATTTGTGGCTAAGCGAAGCGAAGGCTAGGTACGTACGAAAGGTATAAAACGTTTTAGGAAGGAATAATAAAATGCGCTACCGCAAACCTTTATCTATGGCGTGCTCCACAGCGGCTACGGCTTTTTTGGCCCACGCGTGCCCTGAGTGACCCTTGACGTCCTCATGGACATCTGACGTATTTGCTGTGTGCTCAATCTGAGCGGCCATTTTGATGTCATTCGTTATAGAGCGCTGATCCGATAGAATGTCATTTGAAAGTTTGGTTCGGTTTTGCATTGCGATCGAGCCGCGTTTGATGCGACGCAATGCTTGGGCTTGCTGAAACATAACTGCAAGCAGAGTCAGTGCTACACACAGTTCGTGGAATTTAATTGTTACCCAATCAGCAAATACTTACAAATACAAAAGACTAAGAGCAGAAATAAGCTGCTGTTGCGCATGTTGCTTGAAGTGATGCTGGCTATTTGCTGGAACCAAAATTGCAGGACTCAAAAATATGCCTTGCAGGCTTGAAAAATATATATGTATGTGCCTTGTGTAAAATTCAAAATTGATTGAGAAAATCAATTATTTTGTTTTTGTCTTTTGAAGCAAAGATAAATAATTGTGCCTTGGAAAGTGCAAGTTGTTGAACTAATACAGTATTTGAGGGCTAAAATTAATAGTTTTCGAATTCGCAGGCAAAATAAAGAAATTGAAGAAGAGTTTCTGTGTGCCCGGTGGGGACTTCTGCCAGAAGCGAGAGTTGTCGCTTAGCCGGCTGCAGAAGCCGCTTCGATGGCCTCGCGGTCGGCTATAGGCAAGCAGGACGGCGGTTTCGCATAACGCTCGCTCAATCAGTTATAACCCACACGAACTCCTACATACTAGTATCGTCCATGCCAGCAGAGATTAACTCAATGATCATCTGCCCGGCCAATTTATCAGGCATATCTGACTTGGAGGTAAGACGCAGCGCACGAGAATGAGGCCATATAGCCCCCAACTAGCTTCGATCATGCGCATGGAGCAATCTTGAAGCCGCGATTGCCGCTGGGCATCAGAGTGGATATTGTATATACATATATGAGTGTCACCTCTTCCTGAAATACTTTGCAGAATTTCGGGAGCCTAAAATTGATATCAGTCGAGAGTTATTGGCAAAACACACCTTATACATACCATCAAACTTTGACACATACAACATAATTATGTTAACTGGACAGAGTTCCAAAGACCGCAACTCACCTATTAATCAGTTTCTTCAGGTATGAAATCGAAGTTACCGTTCATATGCTATCAAGTACTTTGTTTTCTCAAAAAATAATGAAAAAAGTTACAATGGTATTTTCTAGTCGCATCGATATGTCCTCGATGTCGGGAAAGAAATTAACTTCGAAGTCTATATTTTTAAAAGCTCAACTTAGAAATTTTTGAGAGCCCCTCAATCACTACCAAGAAATTATGTTTCGTACATGTACACAGGTCAATTGGTCAATCGTGGGTCTTCTTTGGAAACGAGGAAATAATGATTGATTGGAGCTTTTAACCGCCTTTTTAATAAATGTTATCCTTACAATTATAGAATTCGCGATAGATCAACGGTATGGATGGGAGTGAGCCAGTTAAGTGACACAACCCTTGGCTGTCGTGCAGTATTAACTCCACCTGGGTACAGAAATGAAATTAAAAAAAAAAAATGTTTTGTTTGAAGGCGGTTTCAGCTTGAGGCTCTACGAGAGCTCATGTCGGCATATAATCCCCAAGTCTTTTTAATAAAGCACCAATTAATACCGCAATGTTTATTTTGTTCGCTAGCAAAATTTATTTATACCTTTTCATCTATAACGCCATACACAGTTTCCTAATTCCACTTCCAGTCGGTTGAAGTAAAATTTTCTGATGCTCATGCCGAAGATGGCACTGTCCTTACTTGTTTTTCATGCATAAGTAAATTCATATATTATTACATATTTTATTCTCACACAGGAGCATGCGGGCTCCTCGTGTAAACAGACATGAGAATGAATGAGAATTTTATTACCGGAAATGTTCTCTTGAGAACGAATAAAATACCAGTGAGAATTAATGTGCGTGTAAACGCCCATACTCACACAAACATGGCGCCACTCTCATGAGAATAACTCTCATCGTTTACGAGCACCTTTATCGCAAGCTGCTGTTGGTTTCGATCAGCTCTTATTGAGCCGAGAATTCTCGCCACCAATTCCGATGTTTTATCCTCAACATGCCTATGTAATCAGATCGTCAAAGTTAATGATTTTCGAGCTCTAACGCCATTTCTTCATATTCCCGCTTTGCCAAAAACATTTGGTACGCATTATTACTGGTTACTTTGTAATCACTTTTTAATCTTTGCTTGAGTTAAAAACATACTCTTGTATTGATCATATTAAAGTCGAGACCAACCAAAATCTATATTTTATAATAAAATCGGTCTTCTCCCGCCATCTTTATTTGCTCAAAGTATTTCCACACCTCAGTGACTGTCAAAAAATAAATTACGTACATTGGAAGCGGCACAATCATTGCACTTATAACCAGCTTATGCAGCTAATAATTGCTCAAATTTCAATTACCAACTTATTGCATTATCGATCAATTAAAAATCCAGCAGCTTCCTTTAGCTTACGAACAATTGTTCTTCTCCTCATTCCACCCATCTGCTGCCGCCTAAACTGAAAATTTAACGATGTCGTATAAATGCATACTAACATATTTACATGTATGTATGTTCCCAACAAGCAAAATAAACTTAAAGAAAGTTTTTTTTAAGTTTTCAATTATAAACATTAAGCTTACAAAACGTTGATTTTTTGTTTATAAAACGCTTGAAAGTAAGCGTAATATAATCGAAAAGGAACATTGGTTATAAGCGTAGAAATATAAACTTGTAATAAATGTTCAAAAGAAAGCTTTTTATAAGCGTAAATGTGTAAACTTATAATAAAGGTTCAAAAAAAGTTGTTTATAAGCGTATGAATATAAACTTACTAAAAATTTTCAAAAGAAAGCTTTTTATAAACATTTTTATAACCCTTTATTTAAAGATATTTCATTAAAAACTCATACATAGATTGCTTAACATCTAGAAACTAAACGAAATGCGAATTTTCGGCGGACTCATCTACAATCGCGAAAATATAAATAGGGAATAGACATTTTAGCATACAAATTCACGATAACACACAAAAATTAAGCATAAAAAAGTTAATTATTACATCTTGTTGCATGCTTTCCATTACATGCGGTTATTGGCAAATTGGAAAAACGACATCGATGCAGCTATATATTCCGCTTCATCGCCGCCATTCTCATTGATGAACTTTTCTGAAAAAAATATAATACATTTTTAATTGAATGTTAAACTAAGAAAGGATAAGGAGAACTCAACATTTGAAGACTCGAATGCTCCACCGATTAGCGCAGCGGGTCCTGGATTGGATTTTTTTTTTTTACCGCATCGGTTTTATTTAATTTTTTCTTTTAATAATATATTTTAAAAAACGTAAACACGTCACATACGATTGAAAAATTGTTATATTTACTATTTCATGTCGTTGGCATTTGCATTTCATTTATAAGTTTAAGTTATTTATAAACATTCGCTCTCAAAACTTATTAAAGGTTTATTTGAAAAAACTTTTAATAAGCTTAATATTGAAAATGCTTATTTAACGCTTATTATAGCAAACTTAATTTAAGTTATTTTTAAAAACGTTTACTGAAATGCTTGTTGGGTTTGTTAGTTTAAAAATAAAAAATTTTATTTTTTTTTGTGTGTGTGTGAGTACACTCGAGCTCCTCGTTCGTTCACTCAGCGATGAGATGACCTTGTCCTCCTCACCCACAATGCAAGAAAGAATATTCACAAATTGGATTTCACCAGCGACATTGATGTTGACGTTGACAGCTGATTTAAAAATTTAGGTTGAGCCTTCAAGTCGAAGCACCAACAACAGCCGATCAAACCAATAGTTGGTTACTCGTACCCCAATACCAATGCCAACTAAGCTATGTAACTACTTGAACGACAGCCCACAACTATGCGAGTGTGGTGCTTGCCGTAACTCGTTGCTTCTTCTGCGCGCTTGCTGCAACATAAAAAAAAATCCTTGAAACTTAATTAATTTGATTTTGAGCAGTTATGCGCGCAGCAATGCATCCTTGGCATACCGCTAGTCAATTATGTTGGTATGTATGTATGTACATGCGAGTACTTGGATACATACATACATATAATTTTAGTATGTATTTAATATGCGACTTTGCTTTGTGCTTTTGATGCGCTCGACGCGTTCATATTGCAGTTGGCAGCAGTAGTGGTAGTGAAGCCATTTTGTGGTATGTTAGTTACTTGAAAAGGAAGTGAGCGACATTACGCTGTGACATGACGTTGATAGATAATAAGCGATAATAGGCAAGAAATGAAATTGAAAGAAAGAACAGTGATCTAAGTGTAATTTTTTAAAAAGTGCAGAGTCTGCCTAATAAAAGCCTGAAATTCATTTGAAAGCCCCTATACTTACGAGCCCCACTAGTCAAGATTTGAACTAACTTAACCTGCCCTCCCAACCACAAGGCAGTTTCGGTAATTTATCTCAATGAACTGCATTGTTTCTCTTAGCAGTTCGTTGCCCCACTGTTGTCAACTTGCCAACCGGATTAGTATTCACTGAGACCTTCTCCAAAATTCAGGCATTGTTTACTTGATACCTGGCTTACAAAGCTATTGGGAAAATGCCCATTCCATCAGATATCGCAGTTGAACTGCGTTTGCCGATTGTATGAAATTTTGAATCAGAGTTCATTCTAGCCGCGATACCAAAGCCCAGTTGAAACAGTCTTGCTCAGAGCACACCTCCCAAAAAAGTCTCTAATATGTCGGTCTGCGTGACCTGCCTTGCTTTACTATTTAGGAAGATACCAATTCCAATTGAGTCTCTTGATAAGCATAACGATCAGGTATTTCAACCTGAAGATAGTCAAGCCAAATGTTGTTAGTTTCCGTTGCAAAGTTCCACTAGTTATACTGAGCTTGGTATGCCTCTTGCACTCAAAGGACTTCTTACTTTCGCTGTCCAAATAACGTCGCGAGTTCAAGGACAGCCCAAAAAGTACTTTTCTTAACTCTCAAAATCTAAACCGAAGAGCATAAATGGCAGGGCTGGCAAATAAATCGGGATTTTTTAAATAGAAAAATCAAAATCCGGATAGAATATAGAACAGCGCGAATAGAATAGCGCGAATATTCCTATTTCTTATTTAGTCTTCGACTATCTCTCAATTTGGACCTCAAAATCTGAAAATTCCTCTGATAGCATCCAGTAGTTCATAACCAGGAATATATTTTGTTCTATTCATTTCATCATCTTGTTCATTTTGCAGATGGAGACGATCGTACGCGCCATGCAGACGGACTATGGAGAGAATAAAAAAGCCGTGCCGGTGCGCATGCAGAAGGGTTTCCTCAACAATATTCCATCTGCCTTTATGGGTAGGATTTTCTCTTTCTCACATTCCACACCTTCTGCCTCATATCGAGTTGGAATTAAATTTTCTCTTTCCAGGCTATGATCTTGTCGAGTGGCTGATGGACCGTTTGCTTTGTGAGGAGTCTGAAGCATTAAACATAGCCAACCAACTTTGCTTGCATGGCTATTTCTTTCCCGTTCATGACACCAAATCACTCGCAGTCAAAGATGACTCTTCACTATATCGCTTTCAGACACCATACTATTGGCCCTGGCAGCACAAGGCACCGGACAATGTAGAGTATGCCATCTATCTGACCAAGCGTTCACTGCGCAACAAACAACGCCACGCATTGGAGGAGTACGAGGCTGAAGCCTTAGCATCGCTGCACAAGAGTCTCAAAGGTAAATGGGACTTCATTTCAATGCAGGCTGAGGAACAGACGCGGTTGGCTAAGGAGCGAAAGAAGGGTGACAAGATCGTCAGTGATTCACAAGTAAGCGCGTGTAATATTGCACAATTGATGCCATTTTTTACAAGTGTATTTGCATATTTTATCGACAGGAACGCGCCTATTGGCGTGTACACCGTCCACCGCCCGGCCAGTTTACTCCCCTGGAGCCATGCCCCATACCGTCACGTGATCGTTTGGGATCCAAGCCGAACAAGAAGAAGACTATAGAAGATGTGCAGCGGGAAGTGGACTATCTCCGCAAATCACTCAATCGCACGCGCATGAAGATGTCTCAGGCCTGCGAATCGCTGGTCGCCTATTCGGAGACGTTCGCCGAGTATGACTTCTTTTTCCAGCCAGTTTTGCCGTCGAACCCATGGGTTACGGAAGACACCACTTTTTGGCAGCTGAACAACAGTTTCGTCGATGCACCCACGGAGAAACGTGTGAAACGTTGGGCGATTTCTATCGAGGAGCTGGTTTCCGATCCCACTGGCCTGCAGGAGTTCACCAGCTTTCTGGAAAAGGAGTACTCGCACGAGAATATACGCTTCTGGATTGCAGTTAACCGTTTGCGGCGTTCAGCGCACTCGCAGGTTGCGCGCAAGGTCAACGAAATTTACGAGTGAGCTTCAGCGAGCAACACACACGAAGCCATTTTTGTTTTGAGATTTTAAAATTTTCATAATTCCTTTCGCAGAGAGTTTCTGAAGCCGGGCGCACCATGCGAGATCAACATTGACGGCAAAACGATGGAAAGTGTACTGAAAGGACTGAAAAATCCCTCTCGTTTTACTTTTGACTCCGCGTCCGAGCACATCTACATGCTGCTGCTAAAGAAGGACTGCTATCCGCGCTTCATACGCTCCGATCACTACAAGCGTCTTCTGGAGTCTGGCGTGCAGCCGTTGCAAAACAAGAAGCGCTTCTTTAACTTCGGTGGCGTCGGTGCTGGCAAAAAGAAGATGACTGCGGCGCTATCCAGCCAACCGAATCTTGGAAGCGTGACAACTACAAAGAATGCTGGCGGCGGTGGTGTGTGCTCTTCAATGATGCAAGCGCCGCCGCCCGGAAATTTGGCACGACGGCGTGGCAGCGACCGCAGCCTCAGCGGGTCCGCACACGAGCTGGCTGTGATTGGCGTAAATAAGGACATCACAACCAAAGTGCCACATTCGCACTCGCAAAGCAATCTGAGTGAAATTCCCTACAGGTAAGTTGGCTGCGTACGCTCACTTAGTGGACTCTGTCGAAGTTAGTCGTTGACCTGAGCAAATAAATAGTCAGGTGTGCTATTCTGTTAGATGTTGCTTTTTCTGCAATATTTCGTAAATAATTTTGTATAATTTCCAGTTAAATTTTTAGCTAAATGACTTAAGTAAAACTGAGTGCTAAATAAAAACGCAGTAACATATCTATGACAAAATAACAGGGACCGTAACAGTTACAAATTTTATTAAAAAAATCGCTCTTAAAAAATGTTTTTTGACCTTTATTTAATTACTTCTTAAAAAACATTTTTTTCTGATTTTTATTTTATAAATCCAAATTCCGAGTGAATTTCAATCTAATCCGCTTTTAATTCTAATTGGCAGGAAATGAAATTCACTCGGAAGTGAATTGAATAAAAATTAAAAATAATTGTTATTTTGGGTTTGTAAAATAAAAATTTAAAATAATTTTTTTTTTGTTAACTTTGCATAAAAGTTACAAATAAAAATTTATTTTCAAATTTGATTCCCGGTGAAAAAAAGAAATCGGTTGGTATGTGCCACTTAGTTATAGAAAATTTCCTAAATAGTGAATTTTTTAATAACAGTTTTCATCAATAACTGTTATATGCGGTCCCTGCAAAATAATAAAGCCTCTTTTAAAACGCTTTTTCGTTACGTTGATAAAAGTTCTACATACATTTAAATTTTCAATCTAATTTTCTTTTTCGCATATTACCATACACAACTTTTTGTTCGAAACACAATTCAAACGCATTACACCCACTAAAATATTTAACTAAAAAAAATTACAAAACAAAACTGGATAAATCACGAAATCATATCGAATACTATTCACGAATATGGAATATATGCAGTAGTGAAGCCATTTACAGGGGGGACATGCCGCAACTCCAAGTCACGGATGTCGCAACGCAGGCTCCGCCGCTCGGAAATCGCGACAGCCCAACGAACAATTTACGCTCCCATCAGTAAGATGTTATTTTCTCTCTAAACCACCAAGCATTTCAGAACAACTCTTAACTACTATCTATCCACTGCTTCCCAACTGCTGTTGCTGTTGCTCTACAAATCTAACGAACTACCGTTGTTGTCAAACTTGGCGTGTTGTGTTAACCACTCTCCTGATAAGGGAACTAACTACATACATATATACATACTGCATCATCCTCTGCGCCACTCATCTACTTCATATCGCAAATTTTTCAACAATTTAACTCCAATTTGATTTTTTTTGCTCATTTTGTTATCTTCTGTATGTATTTAAGTATATTTGTTCATCATGTCTTCGCGCTCATAACTCAACGTTATTCATGCTCTGTGTTGAATTGATTGTTTATGGCTCTGTGCTAATTGTAATCCTTCCTAATTCAGTCTCAGTCCTGTCAAATCAAGCTAACTTTCCGCGTTAACACTCTTTCAAAATAAATCTCACTTTTTTGCCCATGAAATTTATTGCATTTTCGTTGCTATGCTGGATTTTAAGTTAAACACTAATCTGAGATACTCTAACTGTTGTATTGTAAATATGTATGTATGTACAAATGTTTATCTGTATTTAAAACGACATGAAAAATTTGCTAAATGTGCTTATTCACTTATTCTGGGCGCTCCCTATTAATACGATTCCCATCACTCCGTAGAGAGACATCCAAGGCGAAGCCCGCCCGACTAGAGACTACCGTCGAAATGTCCAGTAGTGCAGTGTGCCCTTGGGAAACTTCTGATGAGCCACCCACAACACAAGCACCGACACTACTTCAGCCATCCCAAGTTAAGTTGTCCGTGTGTCCGTGGGAGCAGGAGAGTGCGCCTGCCATTACTAGTGGCAAAGTAGCCAAATCGGTCACACAGCGTCTCACCAGGTAAATAGCTGCAAATAGGCACCGCATTGATGTTCGAAACTACTAAATGTAAAATTATATCACAGCACGTCTTCGGATATCAGCGAGGTTTCGGATCGCTTGCCACGCAATTTGGGAATACGTCATCAGAACACCGTCGATAGCGGCGAAGCGAGTAAGCGTCTCGTGCCGAACTTCAGCGAACAACGAAGAGCTTCGATGTCCTTCACGCCATCGTAAGTTTCCTGCTATTTTTTTTTTTTGTTAACTTGCAACTGCAGGTATTTTGTAAATGACTTTATATTCTTGCCCCCCTTAAAGTCGTATAGCAGAATACCAATATGGACAGACGTGCATATCTGCGAAGACATCGTCTACCCCATCGCCCACCGTGGGCAGTCAAAGTGTTGTGGACGCCACGCTGCCAACGCCAACGCCGCCGCTGCTCACACAAAGTATTGCCACCATTGCCACGGCGACCGCCATTAGCAGCTCCTCTGGCACTATTTCGAAGGATCCACCTTCCATATCGGATGTGGAAATCGAAGAGGAACTCAACAAGTTGGCGATATCGCAACGCAACAGCGAATCGTCCGCCTCCGAAATGTCTGCATTGCCACCCCCGACTCCCACACCTCCACCCATGACAAAGGTGACACCACCACCGCCAGATGACAGCATCCCCACTTATTATCAGCCGGCTGAGCTAGTCTCATGTGAGAGCCCACACAGCGATTTGTTGTGTGGCGCGGAAGAGAGCGGTGGAAGTGGCAACAGTGACAATGGCAGCTTAATTATATCCGAATCCGATGTAGCGGTGCCGGTGCAAGAGGTGCAAATTGAGCTTATAGAAAGTTTCGACGTTCAGGAAGAAAAGAGCCCGCAGTTGCCAAAACCAACAATACAAGTTGATCAGGAGGTGGAACCGCTAGCTGCAACTGACGCAGGCGCAGGTTAGTTGTAACCAAACAAAAGAAAAAAAAGTATGTGCACACGCAATTTTATATTTTTTCAGAAGCACCGACCGAAGCAGAGGCCTCCGATAGCGAAACTCAAAAGACGCCCACACCAAGCCTTGGAAACTCCACGCAAGTAACGCCTGTAGCGGAGCAAACGCTTCCACCACTTTTCAATACTTCCGAAGTGCAGCCTGCGGCCCAAGCACACATAACACAAATGTTTGCGGATGCAATGCCAATGGCCGTCTCAATGATACCGCCACCGCCACCGCCTATCGGTCCGATGGAGGAGGAAGAGCAACTGCGCATGGAAGAGGAAATCGCAGCCGCACAAGAGACCCAAGAAGAGCTGTCACCCACTACCGACGAGTACCAAGAAGGTCTGCAGTTCGACGGCGACGACAAGGAGGATTACGATTACGACATCATAGACACCGACACACAAGCTGGCTATATACCGCCCGCACCGACACCGGCACCGTCTATGGCGCCACTAGCCGAAATGGATATAGATACAGTGGATGACGATGAGCCATGCGAGGAGATCGAGCCAATGGTTGAAGTGGAAGAGCTGCCAAAAACACCAACAGCTGAAACAGTTATGCCAGCGATTGTCGAAACTATAGTGCCAGTTATCGCAGAGGAGGTGAAGAAACGGCGTAAGAAACGCATCGTAGATGGCAGAAAGCCACACTCCGTAGATGAGAAAGAGAAGGCAAGCACATCGGCGGCAGGTGGCGCGACGACGGAGGCCAGTGGTGGCACGAATAACCAAGCTGACCGCAATGCGGTGTGCCCCTGGGAGGATGAGTAAGTAGTCAGAATTCGGATGAAAATGATGAATTTAAACTGACTTTTTTATATTTTTTTTTTATTAGAAACGTAACCACCAGCGATGGCACATTTGTAAAAACCTATGCTACGCTCGGGTATTTATGAATAAAGCAGAACCTCTTCAAATCTATAGTTACCAAAATACTGAGAAAAAAGAAAAATCAAAAGAAATAACATTTGTTTGCATCGCAAATTTACACACACACACACATACTTATATACACGCACACTCAACTAAGCACTCATATATTGACAAGATTTGCGTATAGATAAAAATATAAGACAGTAGGAGTGAAGGTTTTACATTGCCGTGCAGGGAAGCACTTTGCGACAACACCATTCTATTCGCGCATAAAATTTATATATTCGCGAATCTTAAACTTTTTCAGGTTAATTTATTTCATATATGTAAAATTCGGTGAATTATTTTCTTAGTTCGCGATCACTGAAATTCAAAATATGTACTTGCTTCTTGATATTTAATAGAAACAGGCTATAGAAGAGCGGGCGCTTTTTTTTGGTTTGCCCGCACAAAGCAAAGCGTTCGGCACAAATTTATTTTTCCCTGCAGGCAGATAAATCAAACACGCACACGCATTCATACGTAATTACACTAGGAATTGGAGAGATCTTGAAAAACCACGTTGTGAAGAAGCAAACCAATATATTAATGAGAAATAAATAGCCGCTAATTAATGCCATAATATTTATAGACGTCTAACATACACATTTACAAAACACAAACCAACCAGCAAGCAACCATAAAAATGGGTATCAAATCTAACAGGAAATAAATAGAAAGTGGAATGCATTGCTTAACGTTATAAGTACATTTCGACGGCTGGAATAGGGCGCTTTTGGACTTTGGTCTTAAATAGCGCTTTCTTCAATCGAATTCTGAAATATCGCGTTCTTGAAACCTTTTCTAAGTTAGGGCGTTTTCGAACCGGCTGCTTTGATAGACTGATCTTCCTACCAGCCTTCGATATGTACGCTAACTTCCCCAAGTGAATTGTTTATTTCTGATAAAATTTATTTTTTTATTTATTTTTTATTAAAAATAATAGGTGCAATCCCGTATTCCTCGGACTCGGACTAGTAAAACTGTCAAAAAATAAAAATTCGCTCAGAGCGAGAGAGTACATTGAAAAGTACGGGATCGCTTTCTAGTAAAAAATTGTAACTTCTGTCAACTTCAACATAACCTCCAAATTTTGGTTGTAAATTTTTGCTTATTTTGTATGTAAACACACTCAGCTCACGCATGTAAATAACCAAAAATACTTTCAAATTCATTAGAATCCACTTAAACAAGTAAATAAATACTTTGAAGCATGAATTAGCAGAGTGCACTTTTCTTTTGTTTACAATTTGGTTGCCAAACACACTACAGCTGATCGTTTGACACATTTACCAGAATTTACCCGCAAAAAATTCTCGGACTAAAACTGGTAACTTCTGACAGAGAGAGAACCGTATTTACTCTCTTTTTTGTCCTCTCAATAGTCAGAGAACCGAGTACGGGATCGATTTCCAGTAAAATCTGACTGATTCTGACTATTTCTGACTAGTCCGGACTCGTACGGGATCGCAACTAATATAAGCTGAGTAAGCAAAGGCTGAAGCTAAGGCGAAGTTTCAAAAAGCAATTGAGCCTTTTGACAAAAGGGGTTGATTTTGATGTGTTGCGGGAAGATTTGTAACAAAAATGAATGAACCCAAGCCGTAAGATTATAAGCCGAGAGGCCTAAGTGAAAAAAATGAGTCACATTTTGTATGCAATTCGATCAGTTAAAGAGGTTTAAAGGAACTGAAAAGGGAAAGAACAAATTCTGACACAAATCAAAGCATCTGTTGTAATATTTACCTCGCTTTTATTGACATGACTTGCAACAATGTGGTTACATGAGTTTTGATAGCTTGAGGGCATTTTTTAGAATCCACAGAAAACTTGAAGTCAAGGTGATTTTGCCTTTGAAGTGCTAATGAAATCATCACCAGCTGTTACAAGGCTGGCAAAAATACTTCCATTTGAGCGCATTCGGAAAATATTTCTCGTCAAGTGCAGTGCTTTAAAGTAAGGCCGTCCAATATAATGAATTTTGTGTTGTATGCCTAATTTTTAAAATCAAAAAAACTCGTTAAACCGATTGATTTCTTTACTTGGAAACTCGAACATTTTATTATTTAAGTTTATTATTTTTATTTTTTAACCATTACCAATTTCATCAAAGTTAATGGTGTCTTGATGTAAAACAAACTATTTTATGGAGATAAACAAGGCCAATTTTACTACCATTGGCTTAACCAGGCCAGTCGAGAAGGGCTCAGGGTGTTCAATTGTTCCGGCGCCGGCTGAATATACATAAGACGCCCGCGCAAACATGAAAGATGAAAACTGAAAAGATGATAAATCGCGAAATAAAATTGGGATATTAAAATCCCGTTGCCAGGGTATCTGCTAATGTGGTTATATTTTTAACTCAGTTTACAAAAACAAAATACACTAAAGAATTCTAATTTTTAACCAGATAACGTTAAAACCATGATAAAAATATAGTAAGGTAGAACCGCTGAGAGTCACTTTTAAAATTCTTGACGTTTCCAAACAATTTAATTTTTAAATTTGCTCACAAACTCACACACACATTTTCATTTTCAATCTCAAGCAACAACAATTTCGAACAATTTCAATTTTTTATTTTCACTTTTATATGATTTTAAAATGTTGGCAAACTTCAAAAAAAAATCATGGCCGACAAATTGAGAGAACGGTTCTACCTTACTATGTTTTTATCATGGTTAAAACCAGGCAGGTTTGAATAACACAAATAATAAAATTTCTTCAATATGAAAACTTTGCGTTCCTTGAAATGAAGAAAAAAGATGCGCCTCCCATGAAATGAAAGAGAAAAAAACTTTCTATTTTGACCAAAAAGGATTGAAACTACGGAAACTATTATTCTAATGAATCTGGCCGCTCAAACAAGATCAGACGTTGACAATATTAAAACACATATGAAGTCGTTTGAATCTATTTTGTTGGCTTCTATTTGGTTCAAAACTCGGCCCCAAATTATCTATCGGAGTAACATTTTTTATGAGCCACTGATGTGGAAGCGCCAATATAAAGTGTTTAATTGAAGGATAAATCGTTGGTTCCTTAGATACATTTCAAGAAGGACGGAGAAAAAAAAAATTGGGTTACCAAAAGAAGTAGTGGATTCAAATTCTGAGACACAGTTCAAGCAAGAGGACGTCTACAGCATACTTCTGTGTAGGATATGGGCGCTAATATCGACTTGGTTGAAGAAATTCGATACTTTAAGACTTTTCACGGAGCAGCATTTTCCTGCCAACTCTTAAACAAGTTACCAAACTGAAAGCATTATCCCCTAATATCTTCGCATCATTCCAAGTCTTCTGACTTATTCCTGTGACTGTTGCTGAAGGCGAGCGTTTATGCAGTCTATTCGCTTGGGTTACATTCTACGAGTAACCAATACATAGGTTAACTAGCCTCGAAACTTTGGCACTGGAATCATCACTGGATTATATCATGGGTTCTGAATCTGTCAACACAGTGGTTTCTGACCGAAAATCCCAGTATTTTTTGACAAAATTCACATAACACATGTGACGAAAGTTTAGGCCTGAAGTAGCCCGCTGAACGTTACCCAACATTTTGTTTCCGAAAAACTTAAAAATTGCATTGGAAAAAAACTGAAACAGGAACTTTAGTAGCCGGTTTAAAATTTGTGTTGCGCGAACTTAAAAATAAAAAACAAATTTACCGTATACTAAAATTCAACAGAGTTGGTAATAGAGAAACGTCAATGAGATAACTAGTTAAACCGAAAGTTCGTTGTACTGGGCGAACACTGTAAATTGCATTTATGAAAATCATCTTAAATTTCAGACGAGAATGTGGCTTACCCTGGAGATATTTTATAAGACGATAAAATTAAATTTGAGCTATTTTTGAATTTTTTCTACACAAACTAAGTTAAAATATGGGCACTAAATATTAATAGCCTAAGATATGCAAATGTATGTATTTAAGAATTCACTATAAATTTTATTAGCTACAAGCCTTTTGTTACTGTATATGCGCTGTAGCTGCAATAATCAGTGTGACCAGATTATCTCAAAGACCGAAGTTAAATTGATTTTGCAAAAAGGTTATGAAAAGTTTGATCCTGTACTTATCGTGTTGATGACTTTTTCGGCGAAATCGGTTCTATATAAATAAATATTTCAAACATTCTTATCAAAACACAGTTTAGTTCCGGAAAATAAAAACAGAAAACTTTTTTTAATTAAGATATGGCAAATTCTCAGATCGAACTAAAGAAAAATGAAAACATGAAATTACTCGAAAACACAGTTCAACAAAGGATTATTCGTACTTGTTTTTAAGAAAATCTAAGAGCTCATTTTCTCAAACAAATGGTGCTTTGCATAGTCATTTTATTTATTGAACGGTAAGCGATGCAGTTTTTGAAAGTAAAAAGAAAAGTAGTCATAATCCGTAATGACTAATAATTATTACTAATTAATTATTATTAAATATTATAATAAGTTCACATCCGAATTTTCTTATGAACATGCGCGGCAAAAAAGGCTAGAGAAAACCGCTAAAACTAGTCTGAAAAAGACTAACCTGGTAACACTGGCTATAATAGTGCTGAATACGTGTCACTTTCCGATTGCCAAAATATTAAGAATGCAATCTAATTACTTCAATGAGATAAAAGCATTTTTAATGTCTCAAAAGACCAAAAGTTTCGTCACTTGTCGACGCGACTACTCTGAAAGAATAACGAAGAATACACAAATGTTTTTGAAAACTTTTTTTAAGCCAATACCTTTTGTAGAATGATGTTTTATGTGTGCCAAAGAACTACCTACCTACCACGTATGAAAGTAGGACAGCTATTCTTGCGGCCTTCGACCGCACGGTCTCGGCTTTCGTGCACACACAACTCTCGAGCCCCAAAATGTATGCAACGAAAACGAGACACTGCCGACAAATAAGCAACCAAACCGCGGATGGATGAAGAAAAGCAATGTTGGACATTTAGCAGACGCTTGAAAACCCCGTTTAGCGGCGGCAGTCTGGATTCAATCAAATCATAAGCCATCATTCTACGAGACGTTTGCGGAATGTGGAAGCACGATTAACTAGTAATAAGGAAGCAAAGTATTGGAAAGAAAATAAAAATTAAATTTAAATAGAAAATATATGTACAAGTATATGTATTGTCTGTTGAATGTTGTATGTGCACTTTAAATACACTAACTAAGCAAATGTATTGTTCATGAAAAAAAAAAATTACGTAGAAAAATAGCTTAATGTTTGTTGTTTCTAAGCAAAGAGCTAAGAATATTAAAAAAAAGAAAACAAATTACTGTTGCATTTAATCACAATATTTACT
>NW_023458572.1:381356-405186 GCF_013731165.1 Rhagoletis pomonella
ATTAGTCAGCTGTCCGTGATGGTGTTTATATTTACGGTGAGCATCTTGCAACAGTAAAATAATGCTAATAGCTTAAAAGTATCCAAAGCAGAGTGCAACAATATTTCCAGCTACTATGCTGTTATGGCCTGGTAGCGTTGTTATCGACAATGTCTCTGCTCTTGACTGGGCTAATAAGTTCTCATTTTAGTAGGCGGGTGCAAAAGCAAGAAGCATGTCAGCATTAGCGTTCGTGCAGTTTGAAGTTTTCCTCACCAAAAAAGTAGTTACTGTTACTATTAGAATTACTCATAAGTTTTGTCATAACTTCAAAGAAAGTTACGCACGATTTCCATACATGTAATTGGTAAATAATTTCAAGTTTCACCTCCATTCTTAATTTTTAGCTTCACTTAGGCTCATTGCAATTCTTGTTTGCATACTGCCGTTATTTGGTTGCTTCATGTCGAACTATTTGAAAGAATATTAAGACAACTATTGCAACCATTGTGAGTTCGAATATCACGAAAATTGTTTCTTAACAATAACTTTATTTTCTAAAGTCACTAATACACATACATAAATACATTCACATATACATACATTTAAATGAAAGTTCGCTACAACGCTTTTGGCATAAATGAAATACTAGTTGCCTACACGAGATGTGGTAAGAGTTATGCGAAAGATATTAGTTGATTCTATGATCACAATTACGTCTGCTTGTACGTTAGGGTGACCCATTTTTTTATTTATCTGGAAAAAATTAAGAAGCCCCCGCAATTCGTTTTAATGCCAATGTATTTTTATATTTTCGAAAATTTTAATGTTAACGCATACCACCGAGTATCTTAATTTTTCACGTCAAATGCGTGAGACAATTTTCCACCACCATGGCTGGGTGGCTAGGGGAGTACATTATCACCCTATAGGATCCGGACGTGATCCGGTTTTTAACTGAACCGGATTGAACCAGGTTAACCACTAATTTACTGCACCTTTAACCACACCGAAGTTTTCTATAAATGTTTCATCCGAACAGAAAACCGAACCACTTTTTATACAAAGGTTTAATGTTTGTTTCGACCAGTATTTGAAAGAAAACATTTTTTTAAATATGTTAATACCATGTTTATTTAATTGTTGATTATATGCTTCATATCAATCTCAACTGAATATAGTAAATCCAATTTTTCTAGCAATATAAAATAATTTTTTTTTTTACTTAAGTAAATACTCATCAAATACTTAATTTTTTAAGTAAGTTCGTAAATTCTGCTACTTAAAATGTATAAAGTTTCGGTACACTTTCCTTCAAAAAAATAAATAGAAGTGAATAGACATAACGGAAACAGTACTTTGAATAAGCTGCGAATGTAAAACGAGTACTTTTCCATCTTCATGCTTTCACAAAACACCAAGAAATCTGGGCTCTTTTACAGATTCAACGTTGTTGCAAGTGACCCAGCATGCAACGCTTAAGTACAAAGGCATGCATATGGCATGCCACATGCTGCCCTAAACTTGACTTACAGATTTGCCATATTGCTGCTACATACTTCCGCGCTGCTAATGCAGTGTGTCCAAGCACCGTAGCATCAGACAGCATTTGACCACACATTCGGAGGGCGAACGACTCGTTGATGTGAATGGCGATAGAGATTGTGAATGTAAGTAAGTTTTTGCATAATTTACGCTGCAGAGCTTTTCATAGACAACTCGCTTATCTCCGCACAAACGTGTTTCCTATTTTCATTGCCACCAGTCAGCTGTAGGTATGTAGTGCACCCGCATGCTGTTGGTGGAAGGCAGGCATCCTGCTGGCTGGCAGCTGCACAGTTGCCCCTTGTGTGTGTCTATGTAAATGTATTAACTGCGCCATTCATGGCATTATAATCAGCAATGTAAACACCATTAGGAGCTGACGGCTGCTTTGCGCTGCAATGTCTCTGAATAATTTAGGCCCGCTAATTTGTTGGAATCGTCATCGTGTTTGAGGCTGAGGAAAAAAGCGGCCCTTTGTTTGCACTGATGTTGCTGCTGCAATTTTTTCTTCAGTGCATATGCATCCTTTGGTTTGTTGCTTAGGTAGAGGGCGATATTGCGCTAAGTAAGTGAATGTGTATTTCGGAGGTTGCAGCCTTTTGGATTTAATATTTGAAATGACTCAAAAGCCTTTACGGCACTTGTGAGACATAAGCGGTGTTGATGGTTGTTAGCAGCTGAATGCCCAATTTATTTAAGTTGAACTATGGCACTTTTTCATTTTGTACCAGTTTCAGTTCGCTTCTCCGATCCTATCTTAAACTAATTGGGTTTAAAAAAATATTTATGTAAATGTTCTTGGAAAATTGCGCAACATAAAAAACTAGATTTTTTAGTTTGTTTTTGAAATTTAAACAATCTTATGTAAGGCAGCTTCACATCGTTTGAAATTTAAGCGGAACTAAGTTGGCTAGAAAAGAGGCAGGTGAAGAAGCAAAAATCCTTTATCTAAATTCACAAAGAAAATATTGTGTCGAAAAGGCATTATACGAATGTGTTATGTTTAAAGATACTATTACAAAAATTTATTAATAATTAATATTAATATTAATTTTTGTGTTGTTACTCCCTCCCAAAACTCCTATGGCTTCATTCATAAGAAAATAAAATAGATTTTAAGAGCTTTATGGAGCGAGATTTTTAAACAAATTTTCGATTTATGAAACATACTTTATTTTTTATTGATTTTTATTTTTGAAGGTATTTAACCCTAGAAGCCTAATCTATTTGGTAGTCACGTAAATCCCTAACATACGTCTTAGAGGCGTTGGTGACTTAAAAGACAACCTGTGAGCCAAAATACACTTAGTTCTGCCCCATTTTTTTTAAGAATATTAAAGCTGTGATATAAGCTAATAATAAAACATAGTTTTACTAACAAAAATTACAACCAAATGTATTTAAAACAACAAAATAAAAACGCATTATTGTGTTCAAATAAAAAAAATCATTAAGTTTTTACTTTATTTTATCACTTAAAAAGTTGATGACTTTGAACAGCTGCTCATGACGCGATTTTGCTGTGCTAATTAACCTCCGTAGCTTTGTATGCGCTGATTTCGAAAATTACATTTTAAATGTTGCTGACAACCGGCTTCATCTACTCATCAATTCAATTGTCTCAAATCACATTGTACTTAGTTGACTGCGTGGCAGCCGTATCTAGGCCAGCATAATGCCAATCAACTGAACAGAAGGAAGTTTATTACTCGTTTACTGGCAATAATTACTCATGGCACTAAATGTGCATTGAAAAGCGGTTTTGTTAACACCTTCCCAACCTCTCTAGTGATTAATTAGTTGACACGTGCATTTGGAACAACAGCATGCATGCACACATATGCACGTACATACATAAATATTTATGAAATAATATTTCGAAATATTAACCTTCGATTAGTGGATGCCACTGCGTATGCGTAACATATGCCTTGGTTGGGGAAAACTTTTCCTTTCCGACCGAGTTCAATGTGAAAACTCGTTTAGTTTCAATTTGTCGCTTATTTGCATTGGGATAATGCAGCTTTATGACTGCATAAATCAAAGATTACTTTTAATTAAAATGCTTTGCCAGTTGTGAACGAGTACGCATATATGAATGTACATATGTATGTATGTGCTTGGTAGTAGCAATAAAAGCCGCAGTGACAGCGACATAAACAAATGGTCAAAAGTAAAGGAGAGCAAGAATCGCAATTGCAATACTCGCTCGAAAGCAGTAAATTACATTTTCATCCAAAGTAATGAAACATTTTGCCCAACATATGTAAATCTACGCATTCCACAGGCGAGCAAGTGCTGCAACATGAAGATGAAAGTGGAATTGGAGCGCGGAGTAGAACATTAAGCAAAATATATGCAACATGAACCAGCTGATCAAGTTAAAAGCCAACACCGGATGACAAAATTGTAGAGCAAAGTAGAACAAGAGCGACAGCGTAATTTGCATACCACTTTATTACACTTTGTGGTAATAAATAAACAAGAAATTTGGTGAAATTGCGGTATGTTCTTGGGGTTATGTGTTGTGTGAGAGTGCCAAATGCTGGCAACTGTAACTGGAATACATAATTTTAACGCTATAAATCTGGTAGATTTCGAGTAAAATTAGTAGCTTCTATGAAAAGGTATTTGTGCGTGAAAGTGTGGTAGTAATGCAGTTAAGTCAATTACGAGCTGTATAAGTAAACTTTAAATTTGTATACAAAGGTAAAAACATATATTTTAAGTCAATGGGAGTGGTAATGGTAAAGCTAATATTTATGATAGTGGTTTTGGAAATGATAATTTAAAATAAGGAAATAGCTATTAAAGTACTAATTTGGAATTTGATTAAGAAAAAAGCGAGACAAACCTCTTGAACAGCGGGCAGCTTAGAGGGGAAGCAATGATTTATTCTTTAAGGTAATTTTCTAGGAAAGTATTTTTTTTATTGACAGCTGTGCTTTACAAGAGTTTTTCAAAAGACGGATATATATTAAATACTACAGTCCATTGCTTAACTAGTTAATGTTCCCTATTCAGCTTATTCATTCCTATTATTGCGATCTACGTTCTAGGCTTTAGCATATTTTATTGCTTATTTATGCGGGTGAAGGTTGTTTATTGCCAAAGAGATTTCATTTACTGTTCGCTTTATTTTTATTGTTGTCGAATTTTAATTTCGAAGGATAAAGAATTCATTTCAATAATTGCTTCTCTGCAACGCTGAGTTTTCTGGCAGCTCAAGTAATTGATTTTTAAGAATCTAAATCATACATACATACATACACAGAGCTAGAAAGGGAACCGTAAATTACAGTTCCATTTATACGCAGTTATTCGTATGTTAGCACCATTTACTATCCACAACGCTGTTATGCAATTTTGAATGAATTGCTTTGCCTACTACTGGGTGGGTAGGTGAAATCTGTTAACATTTCCAACACTAAAGTTACTCTCAACACTCAGATTATATTCGTATATACACAGGTATAAATGCAGATATATATACTAAAAGGACGTTAATACGAGAAAATAGCAAGCAAACTGACAACGACCACAGAGTCCATATCCTTCGGGAATTCGCCCAAAATACTCAGCTGAATCAGTTTCTTCAAACATAGATATTGGTAAAAACACTTGCGAAACCTCCCAGCAGTCAAGGTAAATGGCAAACTGCAGGTGCGTAGCTTAGAACCATTTCAGTCGAACTTTGCAACCATTGCCCAACCACTATTCATCTCTGCATTCCTCTCAACTAAATTCTTGTTCGCCCCTTTTGATTTATACAGGTTTTTATTGCTTAACAAATGACGGGAAAGATCAGCTTATTTAGCTTAGTTCCAAGCATTCAGATTTTAAATGTTGTAAGCTAGCAAACAGCAGGCGAGTCAAATACGACAGCCACGTATGATTTTACCGATGCAGCGCAAGCAAGCACAGCATTTGCTCTATGGAGGAATTGGTCGAGTAAATATTTGTATGTATGTGTTTGTAAAGTATTTCAGGACTTGCTGGCAACTAACATACCACCAACGGACGGAAATTGAAACAGAATTCACGCGTCTGTTTGGAATAAAGAATTTAAAACAGCGACCGCTGTGGGGAGTACATCTAAATTCGGTGCTTTATTATTGTCAAAAATATTTTGGTTTTACCAGAAGAGATTAACTTAAGTATTTTCGACCTCTCAAGCCATTTTATTTCATTGCCAGGAAATTTTCTAATTCGTTCTTAAAAGAGTCGTAGTGCATTGGCAAATAATTTTTACATAAGTGCTTTCAACTATTTTAAGCGGTTCGCTCGCATGGTCTCAAAATTTCTTAGATTTTTGATTTAAGGATCGATGACAGCGATTATTTGTATTTTCTTGCTAAATATGTTTTCAGTTTCTTCAGCTCAAAGAATTTGTTTTGTATTTGGTGATATAACAAATTCCGGGTTTGTAACTTTCAATGCATTTGAATTTTTTTTGCGTTCAAGTCGGATCGTTATCGCATATTGCCTGCAATTCCTTATCCTTAAATTTGTTAAATTTCAAATCAAAATTTTGGCATTGAAAAAAAGAAAGAATTTTTTTTAAAAATTTGGAGATTTCCGTGGATGTCTTTAGTTTGTACGTAGATATTTTAAGGACCACCGCAATATACATACATATATTTATATCGAATCGAAAATTTGAAATTTTTGTATAGAAAATGATAGGAAGATTTCATTATTTTCGATTCGCACGAAAACCAAAATATGCCCCAATATATTGATTTTAAAGTCTTGAGCCTACTCTTCCACGACAGCCATATTCGATCTGAATAATTATACACTTCCATTATTACTTAACTAAAATTAAATATTCACCTTGCCCGGATAAGCCAAAGTGTTTTATAAGAATTTTATCATGGTTTATTTCAAAGTAATTTTTCTCATTAAATATACAAAAGAATTTAGTGTTAGAGCCAGATATTTAACCACAGATACTTATAAAATCAATTCGTATAAAAAAGTCTGAGTGAAGACACAGATACTTTTTAAAATCAATTTGTATGTTTTAGTCTAAAAAAGTCTAAGTGAAGAGTCTTGAACAGAATACTTCATCTTTGACTATAGAAAACGCACACATCGTAAATTTTCGAGTTAATTCGAAAACAAAGTCCTCGCTCATTTTCTATTAAAGTCTGAAATGATATCAGTAAATACTATTCATGGTCTTTTTGAAGAGGAATCCAAATACGAATAGAGGAAGAGAAATTAGTCAATGCAAAAAAATGTATAGAGCTATCCGGCGGAAATCCGAAATGGTATCACTTAAGATCATTTATGATCTTAATGTAGACGAATCCTACTTTGAAAAGAGAATGCTCGATTGCTCTAAAAGTGAAATTTTTTAAAAGTGTATAATTTTGCACTCTGAATGAAGAAAATTTTTAGATTTAAAAGATGAAATTTAGTAGAGGATTTGCTTTAATCATGAAATGGAAGAGAAACCAGTTTAAAATACGAGGCTTATAAAAATATGTCCACATGTATAGTAGAGCCTTGTAAAATCCTTTAAGAATATGCGCTCTCTATCTAGAGCCTTGTAAAACCTTTATAAAACTAATTGTCCTTCACACTTAAAGTCTTACGTTATCTGGATTTATTACAGATATTTTTTTTTTATTTCTTTCACATTTATTCAACTTTACATGCAGTATCTATATATATGCAGAAATACGTGTTTTTTTCTCAAACGGAAAGTTGTTTTCAAATTCAATTACGCGTACTTCTTTTTTTTACTTTCCTATGACTTTTCTTTCAGATAAACTTTATTTAAAATATTTTACATACATTCGGGCTACATTCTACTGCAAAGCGTGTCATTTCAATATGAATCCACGTGCAGCAGTCCGTGAATGTAGTGACGAAGCAGGTCAGCCGAGGGAACAGAATAAAATTACGAATTTCTGTGAAATTCTTTGTAAGTCTACGCTATTAAAAGTTCGTCGAACTATTTCTCTTGCCGTCGGCTTCCCTGATCTCCCTTCCCCACAGCCCTACATCATCAGCAATGTTTACATTTCTGAAAACACTTAAGCCGTGTTTTTATAACATTTCGTACATACATATGTATGTACATAAATATACCAATGCCTACATTTCTGCTATTTCATCGCTAAATTGCGCATTGTTGAACATTTCATTTTGTTTTATTTTTGCCGTTACCACCTCCGTTCGATGCTCTATAATATGCAATGCTATGGCAGATTGCAACCATTTTGAATTCGAATCGATTGAATAATGGTTGGCGACTAAATGGGCAGTGATGGAATATAGCAAGTGGATGCTTGTGGTGAGCGGGCGAGCGCGATAGGCGATGAAGCAAATACAAAAGGTATGAAATATTTTCAACTGCACCCGTGGGATCAAAGTGAAATAACGGAATTGTATGATTGAGCTAAAGCAAAAACAATTTGGCTGATGTGTAGTGCGAATAGAAACAGAGAAGTGATTACACTTTTCAAATTGCTTTTGTAGCGGCGCGTAGTGAAAAGCGCAGTTATACATATGCAAATTACAAGTGAAATTGTCGCCAATACAATTTGCATGATATTTCACTTTTAGGAATTGCAGTTCAAAAGCACTAAACTTGCTTACGTTATGGAAGTCACACTGCCACCCTTACTACTTATATATACCCATGAAAAAAGCTCTGCAGCTTTAGCTTTGTTATGGCATGATGTTGCAAAGTCATTTTTTTTTGTTTTCCCTTACAAGCAATAAAGTTACTCATACGCCCCATTGTACAGCAGAAGAACTTCAGCGAACACTGAAGGAATTGGCAAAGTTTTGAGCTATTTTCATTGTCGATAAGGTAATCACCAAAAATTTCATGTAAAATGATGTGGGACATCAAAGGTCAATATGCAGTGAAGACACGCCTTCCCACCAATATTGATTTCGAACCATTTTCGCATCAGGCGTATCGTCATCATGCTGCTGTTGCTAAGTCGTTTTGGCTTTTTGGCTGACATGAAACTGAAACTGCCACCTCAAAGCAGAGCACAATACACTGAAAGATCGATTACTCGGAAGTTGCATGCAACAAGCCAGTTGCCGCCAGTTTGCTATACAAATTGCTGAGTGACAAAAGCATGCCAAAACCTTTAACGGCTTTTTAATGCAATTGGGGCAGCAGAGGCGGCAACAATTCGAAAGTGTATTCGAAACACAATAGTTCAATTAGTGTGAAAATGTTGAGATGAAGGGGATGCGGAATTTGGAACTTTTTTGATAGCTTAAATGTCGTAAGATTATAAACTAAGCGCTGAGAGCTATGTATAGTGATTTCATGAAAAATAAAAAAAATCATACAACAATTTTGAGAAAAAAAAATTGGTAAAAACTCTTCTAGGAAAAAAGCTTACAAATGATTAGATAAATTAAAATATTAAAAATAATTAGGAAAATTATTACTGTTTAGTTGAAAGGGAGTCCATACATTGATTTTGATATCCTTAATTGTGATTTGATTTTTCATCTCGAAAATGTCGGTTTTCAGCGAATTCTTCAACATTATTTTTGAGGCAGTCACATCCAATGCAAATAAAAAACCGTAAAACTGAAAGCCAGTACTATGAAATTTAATGCGCAAGATCAGTGTGACCAGATCATTACAAAAAGCGAGGCTAAATTGTTTTAGAAAAAAAGATTAGAAAAAGTCATACCTTATGAAAAACGAAGTTAAAAAGAAGTCAGTATATTCATTCCATAAAAACTCCAACTCGACAAGTTCTGCGAAACCATTTTTTTAAATATATTTTTAAAATATTGCTATCAAATCGCAAAATTATATCTTTTAGGTTAATAACGGCTACATTTCTTTAAGGTATGTAGAATGGAGTTCAGTTTAGTATAAGAAAAACCAAAAAATTTGCGAATAGAAATGTGATTGTTTTCTACATCAGAGTACACTAGTAACAGGCCGCCAAATTCAGTTTTTTCAAAAATACAGTTTAAAGCATATTTCGTAGTATTTTATTTTAACCCTAAAAAAGCTAAGAAAGTGTATTCTCAAAGAAACGGTATTTTGCACTGTTATTGCAATTTTTCAACGGTAAAAATTAATTCTTGAAATATGCATTAAGTATTTTTAGCATGGAAATTATTTTTGTTAGTTCCTGTCCGAGTTTACTATGAATAAATATTTTAAGTAAAAAAAACCTGAAAAAAGTCACGAAGTCAGATAAAAAATTCTGAGGCTGTGGCTTTTAAATTGAATAATTAATCTATCCTCAAAAGAGTTAACCTGGTCACGTTATTCAAAATGGTAAATCTGTTATCTAACAAGCTGTACTGCAACTTTTTAATACATTCTAAGGATTGCTGTGCAGGAATTGCTGGAATGCGTACGGATTTCGAGTATATTTATATACACATCTGTATATGTATTAGGAACCACATTTGTATGTGCATACATATACATTAAATGACTTGTACACGTAAGAACGTACATATATGTATCGTTATATGTCCATAAATTTTAATTGAAGTAGAGTTTGCCTTGTATTTGTGCAATTCAAAATATTTTTACTCTGAATCGTTGAGCCAAAATGTAAAAAAGTACATTTTCTGGAAGTAATTAATAAGAATAAGGCAGTAATAACTATGTATGCAAAAATATGGCAGTAATTTGAAATAAAATCAATGCAAAAACAGACAAATAAAACGGGCAATATGTATAAGCAAAATAATCATTAAGCGAAAGGAAGAAGAACGAAAAAGGAAGGGCGAAGGAAAACATGAGCAATAAAATTGTTACAATAGTAATAACTGCCATTATTATCCGCCGAGGGGATGCAGTGAAGCATGCAAAACTGGAGGACCGCAAAATTAAATGGGTCGGTGAAATATGTATGTATGTGGGACCAACCCAACCACTCATTCGAAGCTATGCAGACAAGTGGCTTGAGCGACTGATTACTGAAACTGATACTGAAACTGAAATCCTAATTTATTTATTTTTCTTTTGGCAGAATAGTCACATAGCTAATGAAAAATGTTTTTTTTACAAAACATATACATACGAAAAATAATAAAAGTTTCTACAAAAATATAGTCAACACTCGAACAGTTCATCACCATTGGCATAAACGTTGTACGCGGCGTATGAGCGATTTTCTGAGGACATTGGCTTTTGCTAAGGCAGCGTGGTCTGCATACAAACTGCTGCAGAAAATGCCAAAACCATTGTAGCTACAAAAAATTAAATACTTTTAAGCATGCTATTTTTTTTAACAACTACATAAATAAAAATGTCGAGAGAGCCAAGGCGTTCAACAGCCAAACCAAAGCTTAACCTGGAAAAGCAGTTGGCATTTTTTTACCAAATTGAAAAGCAATAAAAGAGAAACATGAAATTTGTGGACAATGGAAAAATCAGTGCAAAGTATTTAAGCAGAATTTCTTTAAACAGAATGTGACAGGCACGAAAAGTTGAATGCATTGCGGAAATGTAAATTAATATCCAAGAAGCTGTGCTAAGTTGTCTGAAAAAGACTAAAATACTGTCCTTATTAACATCGTTAGGCAAAGACTTAAAACAGACGAAAGAAAGAAGAAAATTTCATAGAGATTCTTTATTGATTTTAAGTAAAATTTTTATTGGTTTAATTTAAAGGAATATAGTTTTTCATAATTTAAAAAGAAAAACTTCCTAATTTTATGATAAAATTATTTTTAAGTGTTGCCTCTTTGAATTCATTTTGAATTCGTGGTACTAATTGGAATAGTATTGGTAAGGCGAACACTGTAGTCAAAGTAGATAGAACTGTAAACTGAAATTCAGTAGGTCCCGAATTCGGGGACAAGTCAATGCAGACTTTTCATTTTCTATTTGTAGCTTTTAATTAAGTAACCTAAAAAAATAGAAGTAATTCCTTCTTGATTTTATTCAAAAGATGCTCCTTCTAAAAAAAATTGTGTCCTAGTTTTGTAAGGTGGTTTACCATCCTCATACGTTTTACTCTTCAAACAAAGAAGACATTTTTTACTCGATTTTTTTCGCGTGCAAAATTTAATGTTATTCGCTAACTAGCACTTGAGCTGCTCTTTCAAACGCAACCAGCGATGTCTTCAACTGCGAAAAGCACTTCCCTCGACCATTCCTTGCGTTGCGCAGTCAGCGGAATTGGCGCTATTGACTCCGTATAAAACCTTCGGGCAATAAAATTTATTTTTCACTTTTTGACATATTGGCGCTCATTACTAATTACAAATAGTCAGCAGTTTAATGTTCTTGGTACGATTTTCTTCTAGTTCAACGAACCGCTCACTTTTAGCCGTCGTTTTCTGGTTGCGTTATTTACCCCCATTTTTTACACATTTGGTTTTCAAAAGGTTCAATATTTGCGCCACTCTGCTGCTGCGCCTTTGTTGTCGCTAGTGAAAATTCAATCGGCGAGAGTGTTGAAGCGTGCGATTATGACTGAATTCAATGCTTTCGCCAATTTCTATTTTAAATTTCTTTAATGAGGCGTATTCTGGTTTTCGTACGAATCGAAAATTTGAAATTTTTGAATACAAAATGATAGGAAAATTTCATGATTTTCGATTCATACGAAAACAAGAATACGCCCCAATATTTCAGTATGCGTTTTTATGCCGCTATGCAATTAGTTTTACAGGGCAGAAAAATAATAATGATTTTATTTGTATAATAAAGTTAATACAGATTTTAAATAATGTCATTATTCGCATTGTAAGTATCAAAATAAACCGAGTTGTTTGGCCTAATAGTTTTTTCCTATATTTTAACTTAAATAAATAGCGTCAATGATTGCTGAGTTTTGCCAATTTAATGACGAAGTTTGTTCCATAGTACAGTAAATTTCATTTCAGTTATTGCATGTGCTTAAAAAATAGGACATCAGCTTTAACTTATTTTAAAATTTAGTATAGTTTTTACATTACTAATTAATTTTGTAATTATAAAAAATTGTTTGATCATTTATAAATTAAGCGTATAGTTTTGGACAATTTTAAACTGGATATAATTTTTAAGTTATTCAATAACTGGAACTAATGAGCAAATGCCTCCTCCATTGTTTAAATTTCAAACATTTTTAGCCAAGTTCTATATTAAAATGACTAAAAATGTATGCGTTTAGGTGACCCAAAAATTATTTCCGGTTTATAAGTTCATAAAATTTTGAATTATCGAAAAACTATGTCCAAATTGATTATTTATTCTTTAATTTTTTTAGTGTTGCCGAATATTACTGGTGTTAAATTTGAATTTCCTCAAGTGTTTTATATTTATTTGGTCTCAACAAATACTGTTGGGTTTTAAGTAAATTTTTAATATTAATTCAATAAAAATAAATCTCAATGTACTACGTTAAAAACTGCTAACTACAAGTGGGTTATTTTTTTATTAATGGCTAGTTCTTTTCTGCAGGGTTTGTACACTTACATATACATATCCTGTTGTGGACAGTCAAATAAATACGTAGGGTAGGGAAAACAATTTAAATTTCGCAGGTCTGTGGTCGCAAATTTTCAAATTTCTTTTAGATATCTCTATATTAGAGTTGTTTATTAATATTTAAAATTCCATTAAGATCCTTTGCCGCTTCATTTGCTCCAACACACTTTAGTCCCTTTATCACAACGAAAACATTTTCACAAAAGTTCTGCAAGAGATTTCAAAGGTTATCTCACTAATAAACTTTACGTGGCAGTGCTTCAACGTTGAACTTGCTGTGTCACTGCGGGTATTTTACGCCAAGACTGTTCGCACATTTACATATATTTTTCCAAGTTTCAGATACTCTTTACAACATACAAATACACAAGCGTACAGGCGCAAACAGCGCATAGCTGATTATGAGCGCAAACGGAATTTTAATTCTTCGCAACTTCCACTACCAGAGGCCTTCGAACTACTCAGCGGAACTAATTCTAACATAGTACTGTTATGCATTTCCTGCATGTAGTGTGTCAGAGAAATGCTGTCAGGTGCATTGCGGCAGGCAAACTTAAAAGCGTGAAATGCAAAAGTGTCAGTTTTAATGCAATTTATGTTAGTGATGCGGTGGCAATCGAAGAAGCCGTGAACTTGTGGCTTCAGCCTCTCTTTATATATGTATAATCAGCTCCTCATGGATGCATAGTACTTATGCAAACTTGGTTTGTTAGTTTACAAGCTATTACAATCACATAGCTATTATTTTATATTATCGCAATTGCCTTGACAAAGCATTTTCACATTTCAGCACTTCATGATGCCAACCATTAAATTTCAACGCGTTAAATGCAATGCGCACTTTTCACGTTTGCCGTTAACTCTACCTAAATGACAGCGTACATTAAATTTGTGTCCATTTAGCTTTGTTAAATGGCACATTTTGCTCACTAGTGTAGGACGGTACTGAAAGTTTGATAAAGCATGGAACGAGTGCTAATGCATTGGATGTGGGAAGCCAAAGTGTCAAATTCAACATTTCAGTAGTCGAATGTGAATCGCCGCCTTACTTAATTTTCCCTGGACTGCTTTTCGTAGTTTAGAGGCCAAGTTTTTGTATAATTTAATATAATGGAATATTTTGTTTTTTTATTGTATTTACACGCATTTCGTAAAATTTTCCACATCTTTTACAGAGATGAGCGCAAAAGAAGGCTCTTATTTTTTAGTAAAATGTTAGAAACATCAAAAAAAAATTAAAATAAAAAAATGAGTAATTATTTATTCTTTCGAACACCCTAGATTTGTATATCACATCTTAAAAAAAAGACATTGAAAATTCTCATATATTTTCGCTCTCTGTTTATAAACTCTACGATAACATAAATCAAATACGAAGAAGAAATAAATAAATAATTTCTAAGCAAATTTTCTAGAAGTTTTTATACACCTCTGAGAGAAAACAAAACCTACAAACTTCTTCCTTTTGGCATCATAACTCAAAACAACGAAGCCAAATTATTCATTTGAAATAAATGCTCTTGAAAATCCATTAATCTTATGCGGTCATTCATAAGCCAATTGCTAAAATAAACTTGTCAACAACAAATTTGTTTTGCGCTTTTCGTATCCGAAAGTAAAATAGAAAATCAAAGCAAATGTAAAAGCGGAATGATTAAGTACAGCAAATTAAAGAAACATGCAAATTTGAGATTTGCAGGAAAATAAATTGATTTGTTATTGCGGTTTTTTTTTGCTGCATTGAATGATAAGATTTATGGCTAGAAATAATGTGTTGGGCTTGGGAGAAGAATTACAAATGCTTGTCAGGGTTGCGACTTTCTCAAGCGTGTAGCAAAACATCAGATGTAAGCGTAAACACATAAATTCATCAAAATTTCGAGTGTTCAGACTGTTTTAATGTTTTCAATTGTTAATCTGCATAAATTAAGTTAATAAACAGCAATATTTATTTCTTTTGAATAACAGATATTTCATGTAACAGTTGAAGTATTTAAACGCATGTTCTCTGCTTCACAAAATTTGAATTATGACCAGCCAAACGCTTTTGAAAAAATATCTAAAGGGAAAATCTGTTAAGAATACCTAACGCTTCTTACCAATTCCTACTTTTCGGAAATTTGACCATATTTGTTTCTTCGAATACTTGGTTTAGTCTGATTTTTGATAAAAGTTTGAGTGTAAAACATCCTCATTGATACTCGGTAGGACCCAGGTTCAACACAGAGTCTATGCAACATTAGCAAAAATAGAAAACGTTTTTGTCAATTAGCAGTCGCCTCTGACATATTTCTGCAATACAAGGCTAGAGATACAATATCTTTGCATTTACATAAATACTTATAATTTCTTTCATTGCTATATTCTCACTTATAAACTTAAACTCAATTACTTGGCTTCTTCGGACGAGAAAGTAACATTTCAGCGTCTTTTGTGTCAACACATCACGAATTCTGAAATTTAATATAGCCAAGAGATACTTTACCAATGGAAAGACGTGCGCCAGCTCCCAATGCGATACCACATGCGGAGTTGAGAAAACGCTTGGCGCGAAGGATGCTGCTGCATATCGGAATAGTTTCTTGCATTTTTTGTGTTTGAGTACTACCATCTAACATTGCAAATTGCCTATGCGCCAAGTCACCAAGGCCAGATGCGTGCGTTCGCACACTGAATCATCAAATAAGGGAATAACAATCAACGAGGTCGGCAACAGTTGCAATTTTCTTCTTCTCCCACTTCCTCTATTCGTATTATCTTGTCTAACAGACTGTCTTACCTTTCAGCTGGGAAGTATGCCGTAGGGTAGCTAGAAACTCATTTTACATAAATTTGTGGCATTTAATTTCATTTTATTTCTCCCACGCTCTATATATATATATATATAGTGGCATGCAGATTCCATTTCATATTTCAGGTGTTTGTAATAATTTTAACTATGGCAATCGGAATTGCCTCCAAAATATCTAATAAGGAATTCACTTGGCAACAAGCAGCAGTTAATTTAATGCAAACTGCTTCGTTATTTTTCTCTTTGCTGCCTAGCAATATTAACTTTTTCTTGGCTGAGTTATTAGCTTGTCATAAGTGAGGCAAGCACGAAAATATAAGTAAAATACTACACAGAAAAGAAGTATTTACACTTCCTCTTAAAGCGATAGTTATATTTCTTTAGGTGTTCATATGTACTTGCTAATCAAAAGTTTATTTAAGAAAAGGGTTTTCTAAGTATATATTTTTTTTCATGTTTATAATCTGAAAATATTGCATTTCACTCCATTTAAAGATTTTTTGAAAGCGCTATTTTTTTTTTTTTAATACTGTAAGGGAAGTCACCATAGATTAAAAATTGATTTTCGGGACTATGGGGGTTATGGCATCGCTTTCGTGTTGAAAACGCGTGTGTTAAAAAGAACTTTAAGCCTCTGTACGCACAAATCTGACGGTATAGAGCAAAATTCATTCGAAATTTGTCAGCCGCGTATCCATCTTGGGCACTATACTTGGGCCCCAATTTCACTGAGTCCCAAAAATCGAGTTTTGCATTCCTAGCGACTAGTAGCACACTACCAGAAAAATGCCTTCAGATGACCTTTTTATCCGTATTTTTTATAGCGCTCTTTTTTATTTGTTCTACAATATACATATATTATTTTTTCATGTTCTTATTTCATTATAGTTTAGTTTAATGTTAATACATATTGTTATTCTTCTCAAATATTAAAATCGTATTATGTTTTTGTGCTCAAACGGACTCTTCTTTCAGTTCGAGTGTATCTGTTAATGAGAATTACGATAAAACGTTCCCGCTAAAGTATACAGTTTTTTTGTTGTTTTTTTTGATCGCGTAAGATCGATTAATAGATGCATGCAGCCGATTATTGCAGCAACTGGCTTTGTAAGAAGTCTGACGAAGAGATGGGGTGATCTCTGAAGCAGCCACCACTAATACCATTTATAAACTAATTTTTGTTTTTTTCAACAATAATTTTTTATAAAGAACGCCCTAAAGCTAAATACAATTTTTTATGTGATAAGGGTTTTCCTAGAAGGGTGGGCAGATGTTGAGATGGAATAGAATAAAAAAAGCTGCGTGAGAGATGTCAACAAAAAGCGTGTTTTATTTGAAAGACACACAAATGTTATTATGTACGAGACATTGCATCGTTTAAGATGGCACAGATCCGAACGCTCAAATTTTGCAGCATAGATTGACTGATTTCAAACTTTAAAGGCATCAATCGATGGCGGCTTATTGACTTATTTATGCAATCTCACCACAAAAAATCTACCAGGATCAAATCGCTTTCGTTTTTAAGTGCAATATGTAGCAATAATACCGGAACTTTTCTCGGACCATTGGCTTGGTTTTCTGCTGAGTCCAAGGTAATGGGTATCACTGCAACTTTATATCCCACATCAGGCGTCAGCAACATTCAGCCAGGCTAGATTTCGCCTATTTTGTTTATTAACGTTTTTACCGCTTAATGGGTCATAAATTTACGTTCCTTTGGAACCAGCTTGCGAGTGTAACCTTGAATTAATGCGGATTATATAAATTTAATGTAGGTTAGCTTGAAAAGCCAAATATTTTGTTTTCTTTGCAATCGCTTGCTAAATTGTGATTAATTAGAAACCGCCTAGGTTTTTCGTAAAATTTTACATATATTAAAAATATATTTGTATATATTCACGTTTTTCTGATGTTTATGGATCATTATTAAAAAATTATAAGTTATGCTATTTGCGCCGGTAGCTTTTACCAAGATTTTTTATTAAGGACTTTAGAGATATAGTTTGCTAGAGATATATAAACGCTGGAAATTACAAGAGCAGTTTCGTAAGTCAATGATGTTTTAAATGCAACACTACGCTGGTAAAAAAGCTGATATATTAACCCTTTCCCTGACAGTCGACCTCTACAAAAGGTTACTGCTTATTAAGTCTTTTGATATATTTTCGGCTGAAATGGTTAAGGAATAAGCAGTTAACTATATTGTCAGAGATGTAAGGCCTTCACCTCAAACCACACTGTAATTATTGCGCCCTTGATATAACAGCACGTAGGCAAATACAGCGTCTTCGCTTTCCAATTTGCAGCAGCCATGAAAAAGTTGCAGAAATTTACAAATAACCAAATATTTAGCTATGTACATAGCTAGTCAGATGCATTTAAGTTAATGCGCGTTATAGCTTAGTCTGAAATGTTGCACGCCGATTGTTGCATACGAATTGCTTTTACTGCATGAATTTCGAATTTTCGCATATATTTAGATACATTAGAGGTATTCACGATCCGGTGCATGCTGTCTAGCATACTGGTGCATAGATAGTATAAATAGCACAATTGCCTAATTTTGTGCACCATGCTAGGCAGTATGCACCGGATCGTGACTGCACCTATTATTGCTTAAAATACACGTGACACAAATACATGCATGCATACTCAACTGCATATACATACGTTTATGTTGTGTTGTCAAGTACGTATACCAGTTTGCCTATTTACATATCGCACACCGTCGTCAAAAGAGTCACAATTTAAAATTTTGCATTTTTGAAATTATGCACTAAAAATGTTATTTACCTTTCAGCAAAAGCCGGAGCAAATTTTTGCTATAATTTGTTAAAAAAAAAAACCTAAGGTAAAATCGCCCTTGCCCTTATGATTATCATGTGCTAAGAAATAGTTTTTCGCATTTTCTGACAAACGTATTATTTTGAGTTGTGACTCTTTTGAAGACGGTGTGCGATATATGTATACATATATGTGTAGTTATTTTTAGCAATTTGTGTTACGCATACGTCATGTCATCCAAAATTACTATTCCATGAGCCACAGAGTAGTTATGTGAGTGCATTTCTCACTTGCACACATATTTTTGCCATTATTCACTTAATTCGCAAGTGGAGTGCTTACAGAAATTTGCATTAAACCACACATTGCTTTTAACATTTGTGTACCAATGCGAATTCTGAAAATATTGTTTGAATATTTTGCAACATGCGACTAGTTTCATCTGCAAAGCGGTTAATTCTACACATCAGCAGGCTGTAGTAGTGCAAACAATTTACAATTAAGGAAAACATTTTATTGTTCAAAGCTGGGAATTTATTGTTGAGCTAAATTAATGGCAAATATACTCAACAAATCGCTTTAGGGGCATCGGCAGCAAAATTTTATTATGAAGTAGTTCTTGGCTGCACTTGGCTGTAAAACGTTCTTTAAAAATTAATCGAATTTTTTAGGAAGGCTCTGCAAAAAACTTTCCTTGTAAGGTCCCTAAAAATTTTTTCTTTAATTATATAAACAGCAGCGGTGACAGAAACACACTGTCTTGATTAAGATAGTAACTAGTATAGAGTACATTGTTTTTGTAAGCCCACTTAAATGTAACTACTTTCAATTTCCGTTCTAACTTTTTACTACAAGTATTTAAAAGTGTTTGTCTGCAAGTAAGACTTAAGTGTTATACTAGCAACTCTATCATTTTCTCATTCACACAAAATCAAATAAGACAAAAATCTACTCTCAAATAAAATTCGAGTACGTGATGCAAGAAAAACACTCAGCAACGCTCGAAAGTTCATCAAAATTATTTCTGCAGCTTGCTTTGGTGACATAAAAATCTTACAGATGCTCAGCTGCCACCCACCTGCACGCATTCACAGCCATGGTTGCAGCAAACTGTGATTTGTGAAAATGTACTGCTGCTGCCAGAAGCGCAATTGTCATAAAAATATGATAAATGTAACATTAAATTCAATTTGGGGCACTCAACCACAAAGTGTGTTCGAGTAACGAAAAATTTCAATTTAAGTGGCAGGCAGAAGTGAAGAATACGAAGTGGAAGAAAAAAAGTGAATTGCAGCAGTGAAAGTGACAAAGATGCTGACTGTTCATAGCAGTAAATGGGATTGTCATAAAATGCTCTATTTGGACATCAATGCCAAGAACAGATAGACATCGGTAAAGCAGAGTAGCTACGCACGTGTGTCAATGTTTACGTCTGCCTTACCTGTGAATAAACTCGAAGAAAAATATCACTTAAAAAAAATATATATATATATATATATATATGTAATACAGAAACTTATTTTCTGCCCAAATTTTTGTAGTGTATTTTATTTGCAAGCCCTTTTATCAGATTTATATTAGAGAATATCCTTCAAAGAAATCCCGACTGTGTTGGAGGTTTATTTTCGCCTAACTTTAATTTGGATGTAAAATGCGCTCCTGATTCGGGAAGGCCCACCAAATTGATGGCAAACAACTTTTTTTTGCAAAATTTCAAATTTCTGGAGCGTTCCAGAAGTGTCCGAAGCTTGTCGATTATAAAGGAGTGGCGTGCTTTTTTTTAAATTCTTTATGTTTACATATCTGCTTAAAATAGAGTAGGGGAATATTTAAAAAAGAGCTAATCCCAGCTTAAATTTTAAAACCAAATGCAGTCATAAAAATAAAAAGTATGTATGTAAATACAGAATCCAACTACGGCCACAATTTTAAATAGCAGCGATTCCAATATTTACGTATTAATAAAGGGAAAAAACCGCTGGACTCGATTCGACCTTCACGTCATTGCCGGCGAAGGCAATTATATTCCCAGCAGTGGTGCGTTGCTTCATGCCCCAAGAGATTTGGCGTGTACGCGCACTCTGTGTAAGGAAGTTTTAACATACATACATACATATGCATGAACATACATTAATATAATTTCCTCCTAGAAACTGATGCATGCAGTGCTTTTCCCTGTCCCCGCCCAGTCTGTTGCCAGCACTTGCTCAAATATGTACCCATGAACGCCCTTGACATTTTTTTTACTTTTAGCATTGCTGAGGACTGCATGGCCAAACGTTGGAAAGCAGAAGTTGTCGTATGTTTGTATGTATGTGCATATGTGTTTGAACAAAAAGTCAGATATGAAAAAGTTGCTACGCATCCGTTCGAAATTATTTCATTACTGAATATTTATGGCTTACGAAAGACAGACATGCCGTATTAAATTTTCATTTTTAAAATATTGAAAAGTTGACACTGCAAGTAAAACTCGAATGTCGAAAATTCGTACATACTTACATAGGTACGAGTGTATGTGCCGATGGGCAAGCACGAATACAGGAGCAGTGAATTTCGAGGTTTAACTTTGGGGCAGAATTTTATCGTATTATAGAAAAGCCATTAGACATACTAAGAATTAAACAGCAGAAAAATAAGACTCGTTAATTTGCTCATTACAGTAAACGCAAGTAAAAGGAAAGTAAACATAAACAAACCTGTTTTAGAAATGTTAATTTATCGCAAAGAGACTGATTTAGTCAAAAATTTACTTTTTGGAGATTTCATCATACAACTAATAAGATAAGATGATAAGAAGAATATGTTCATGTTTTTCCATCCAACTATTTATGTTTATGAATTGTTTGACGGTGATTGCGTTTTCCCACCAAATTCGTTTCATTTGCATCACTCATGAAAAAGTCGTGATTTTATTGCGTACTTTTTACACACTTTTTACTTTCGTAAGTGAAGTCCCTTTCTCATCTGCTGATTTTGTCTGCTCTTAAAAATATTTTCTAAAGTACATAATTACAAACACTCTTACTTTGACTTGCGTTTTGATCCGCGGATATCAATTTAAATAATTTTAGACAGTCATTTCAAATATCTTTCTTAATACGTCAAATGTGTAACGAAACAAACAGGAAATAAGTATAACAGGAACAACACAAATTGAGGGAAGTGGTCAAGCCCTTCTTGTTGAAAATTTTACTGGTACGATCTGAAGCTGTCGCAGTCTGTATTCGCTTAAGTTAGGTGTAGGCTGACTACGCATGGAGCCGAAATGCCCATAGAGTCGATGTGTCCAGTATTCAATGAAGCACACATATGTATCTATGGCCGAGTGCTTTCCCATCAGGAGGTCTTAAGCTAACAGGTGTGTAAATGGCTGGTTCTTTCACCAGAAACGCTACTGCAGCGACTTCAGATAGGGTGGTATATGGGAATATAATGACCAAACGTCCACTGCGTTACTCCTTACTTGTACGTTCCTCCAGAGTGTCACCGATTTGAGAACCCCGAAAAGCTATCGTCTGTGAGTTTTCTTTGGTTTTTTTTTTAATCCATTAAAATTGGTTAGTGCATTTATTCTTGCAACTTATAACTTTTCCATTCCACTTAATACCGGAAAAAAATTAAAAGCAGAACCTCCAAGGACCGTTGTGAATTTCGAAAGAAGAGCTAGGCGTTACATGTCGTATGAGTAAGTGTTTTGCTTATAGTAGCAGCACACTGCCGTTTATAACATTTTAAACTCCTACAATAGTGAAAACAATTATTGTAAATTGACATAAAAGTGCCAATATTCACAGTTACTTTATAAATTATAATTGCGTTGCAATCTTCACAAATGTACATAAATGTACACATAAATACGTAGCTACATGCTTTTTTACAAATGTAAATACTACATAGCACAGTTGGCAACTTTAATATGCACATCAAGGTGTAAACAAGTGGGAGATGACAGCACAACATTAACCCCTCACATGCAGCTTTGCACTTCCGCACCTGTCACAGCAGCATGGCTCATTAGCATGCGTGTATGTAGTCGTGTAGTTGAGTTTACAATAACAGATTGTTACTTGCGCTGGGACTTGCACCTGCATTACCCGTGCCTGCCGTTCTTACGCGTACAATTGTGGGCACATACGTATAACGGTCGGTAGGCGGGTTCTCATTCGCCCACTTCAACCGCCTACTACGTACATTGTTTCGGAGTACTGTACTTCTTAGCGCACTTAACCACTCGTGTCTCTAAGTTGTGGCTTGTCATGTCACGCCTGTCTTGTTTGTTTAGTATTTTCATTGCTGAAATCGCAATGTACATAAATATTTAAAGGAAACCGAGGTGGGATAAAGTGAGTTTTCCATCCTTAACTGATATTTGCATAGACATATTTTTAGCTCGTAAAAAAGTAGTAGCAAAAAGATTCTAGACTACATATAAAAAATTTAAGCTTTCTCAATTTTTCTCTATTTCAGGCATTTGAAAGCTTTTTCATAGCAAGCAATAAAATATTGTTCTAAATATACTTATGCAAGTGATCCTCCTAACTTAGTCTATCTGGCTGCCTAACAGCACGCTGACCACCTAATTGGATTGATGCTGGAGTACGCCACAACATACGGCTCTAATGCTTCACTATCGCGCCTATAAACATATATACTCATTTGTAAATGCATATTAGGGTGGAGCGAGAAACAATAAATTTTTCGATTTCGAAACTCCAACAGTACAGAAAAGTTGCAAACAATGATCGCAATGAGCCGTGTTCAGGCATTTTCTAATCGGATAATACTAACGGTCGCCCAAGAGCCTTAATGTTTGGAAAAATCTCTCAAATTATGACTTTTTTAAATAGATTTTCAAGAGATTTTGAGTATGCCGTTTTGTAGCCGATTAAATTTTAAAATAAACCTGCCTTGACACGATCGATTTTCTAGAGTATTTTTTTGTCGTTTAACCAAAATCGACCTGTGGAAATGGCAATTCAACCGATGGCTAGTCGATTCTCCGGTCGAAAGATATCAACCCGTGTAAAGGCAGCTTAAGAAAACGCAAGTTTCAAGTTGATAGACATTCAGTTTGATTTTTGTCCGTTTTTTGCTGACATTGCCTCGCAGTTTATTCATATAAACATTTTACAAAAAAGTTGGCAAAAAATCAGTGAAATTTTCTAGCAACTGGAAGCTTTCAATTTAATATTCTAAAACTTAATGGGTTAAAAAAATATAAATATATTACAAACAGTATCTGTTGAATCTTGTATTTATTCATCTACATATATACAAACAGATGT
>NW_023458572.1:410186-465358 GCF_013731165.1 Rhagoletis pomonella
TTTTTCCACAATTGCTGTTGCAGCATGAATTTCATAAACATACACATATATATGTGTATACAGACCCATATGTACATAAGCAAAACGCAAACACATTTACATATATCTATTTCATTACTGAAAATATAGCTGCTGGCAATAACAGCAAAGAGCAGATAATAACAAAACAGAAAGTTGCATCCTTACAACACTGTCAACAGCGACGCTGCAGAGCTAAAAATGGACAAATAGTAACAAACTAAACTATTTACATGAAAGCAATATACCACAAAATACGACTTAAAAGTGTGTTAGTGCTAGTGTTAGTTGTTGGATGTTGGTTGCTAGCAGCAGCTCATTTGAACTGGCCTATCGGCATGTCATCCGCGGCTTGGCACGGAATTCCGTTGTTTATTACAGCATCACTGGCATGGCTGGCATCTAAAATGTCATTGAACTCGCTTGCCACGCGAAACACCAACATACATAAACTTACATACAAACACTCACACAAATCAGTTGGAAACGTATGCGGCCACAACCTCATTTGAATATGTTGCAGAGAAAATCATTTTGCAACCCCAAGTTAACTTTTGTGCTGATGTGGTATTTATTTTCTCGCGTTTATGAGGTTGCGATTTATTTAAAAAAAATTTTTTTTTTTGAGGTTATTTTCCTGCGAAACATTTGCATTTACCAAACCCGCAATTTTTATAATTTTTATTTGACTGCAGAAAAGTTATTACCCGCTAATTGGAATCGTAAAATTCGTTCATATTGAAAATTGTAAACAACAAATCTGGTAGTTGCTGCTAATATCCGTTGTATGCAGGAAATTCTAAAAAATTAACATACAAACAATAACTGTAATTACATTGGACTGCTAACTTCTACTGCGCGGAAAAATATCTCCCCTTTCCGAATGTGACCCACTTTTTCTCCGTTTTTGCGGCAAGAACCGCTACCAAATTGAAATAAAAAAATTTTATTTTCAAATGGTTTGTGTGAAATGGTGCTTCGCGGCAACATATTAGTTATTTTTCGCTATTATATATCACTGAACGGTTTTTAGAAATTTTGCATACATGGTTGTATAACAGAAATACTCTCGTAGGCTACCGCTGAAGTTTAAGGGCCAATGCCAGTGCCAAAGAGTTCTATAGGCTGGTAAGTAAGAGGAAGCTAAGGTGAATCTCAGCCTAGGCAAGACTGGATAGCCGAGGATCATCCGCTGTAACACCTTTCAAGACACGGTAGCAGTAAGGCTCAGGTAAAATTTTTATCGGGAGCGGGTTCGAAAATGCTCTATCTGAGCAAATTTTTCAAGAATGCCCTATCTCAGAATTTGTTTGAAGACCGGTCGAACTCAGAAAATGGTTCAAGAACGCCCTCTATAAAAGTAAATTTCATATATCTGCACTGGCGGTAGCCATTTATTTCCTTCCCCTTATGGCACCACCGATTGCGCTACATACAGCATAGAAAATTCAGATCAGGGCGGCTTATCACTATCAAAGTATTTGTTAAGCAGGTGGTTGCTTAGCCTGACCTAGGCGGGATAGTGGCAGAGGGTATGCCCACTTTTTTCATGCATGCGGATAAGGCAGTAGGTATTAGGTTATTTATTACCTCAAATAAGAATCTGCGAGAGGAGTTTGCAAGTCGAGCGAGAGCCTTAGATCGCTTTAAATCAACTTTTTGACAAGCTTGTCTTGTAGTCTGATAGTTGGGTTCGATGGCATGATTTGTATTTGGGAAAATATTTTGAGATGGGGCTTTTTCAATATTTCACATTTTCAAAACAGTATCATAATTTTTTCCACAATTTATCACTTGTAAACATAATTGAAGTACATTATAACCCGTGTAACTAAAACCAATAAACATATACATATATTAATAAGAAAAAAGTACATAATATAAATCTTAAAGTAAATTAAAACAAAATATAAAAAATCATCAAAATTTATAGACAAGAAACTAAAAAATCTGAAGGTGATGAAAATAACATACATAGCTCTAATTATACAAAACAGATAGATTCGTTTGAAGATTCATTCGCTTCGCAAATCACATCACCCAAAAATATGTTTCTTCAAAATTTCAACCAGTTAGCTTTTTCAATCGTGCTAAATCGAATGAAAACCAGTAAAATCGGATTTTTTTATTTTCTAGACTGTGTTAAATCAAAACCGTGTTAAAACAGAATTAGGTGTACTTCAAATATATGTACTTAAATTTATTTTTCTAATACATATAGTAAAAAGAAATATCCCTCGGCTTATCTTTTCCACCCTCACAAGTTTATGATTCTTCTTTTCATGTACTTTTCTGCAAATATCCAAACATAAGCCCTTAAAAAGTAAGTATTTTGTACATAAATACAGACAAAATCGTTTTGAGTTTATTTTCAGGCTATAGCTCTGCGTCTTAGCTTTCACCACTCTGACTAGAAGTAACGGATTCATCTCCAAGTGGTCTTATTTTTTCTATTTCTGGCTGTGAGTGTTACTGTACGTTCATACATATGTCTTTTGCATTATTCATGTTTCTGCATTTTTCTATTTGCGCTGCAGTTATGCCCCCCACGCACGCCGCTCTCTAAGTTTCACCACAATGGCGTATTTACACTCCGCCATTCCTTCATTCCGACATCCATTCACTCCCTTGCACTTGACCAGCACCAGCTGCAGCTGTGACACTCAGCGGGTGTTAGGTGCAGTGAAGTGTCATATGTGCCAGTTGGTGGTTGTTCGTGCATTCGCTCTCTGCTGGTGCACTTAAGTGTCCTTAAGCATATTATCGACGTCATTCATGGTATTATAATGAGCAAAGTAAACACCATTAGTATCTTACAAGAGTCTTTTGTGCAATAACTCTGAATAATTTAAGCTTGACAGTTGGTAAAAGTGAGAGCGTTGGGCTCGCTGAGAAATTTGGGTTAAAAAAGCTACGCAAGCTGGTAGCGCTATTCTACTAACGATGCATACAACGGACTTTAGTGTGAAAATAGAGGAATAGTTACATTAAAAAAATGCAAAAAGACGTAACAAACATTGTCGCTGAAATACAAAAAGTCGTAACTAATAAAAAATTCAAAATTCTTTTTTTGATTGATATAATGGATTGCATCGAATTACAACTCCCACATCATTTTATAAAAAAAAAAATTAAAAAATATTAGTCACGACTTTTTTCAATTCAGCTTAGCTGTTGTTACCTCTTTTTGCATTTCAGGTGACGCCATACTCAGCTGCTAAGTATCTACCCAAATTCCAATAACCAAAAAAGTGCCCTCATATTTGCGTTTATGTTTTCAGGAAATTAATATGAACATTGAAATTGCTGTGGCTAGCTCTTGATACATAAATACATATAGCTTCGGCCAACATTCCTGAGAAGGTAAGGATGTCCTTTTTATTTATTTTTGACGGACCGGAGGAGGTTACCTATTAGTCGTGTGTGTTTATAGTTTATCATTCATATTTGCTTTTGCTTTAGGTAATAAAACAGCTTCAGTAAGATTCTAAAATTAAAATAGTTGTAACGCTTATGGCAGGGCGACTAAATCCTAGACTGAGGGAGGATTACTTTCATCCATTACTACTTTGTAGTTATTTGCGAACTAGGCAATGTTTCCAAGACAAGCTAAGGAGTTTTGTTTCAGCAACATTCCCCAAAATATTTCGAAAAATTTGTATGCAATAACTTTCCCGCCAATCGACAGTCAAGACAACCCAAGTGCACTCGCCTAAATGTATGTACGTAATTCTCCGGAAACATGAACGCACATCGAAATATGACTGAGCCCCCCGAACCGGATGGGAAGCTTATCCAGTACATTGTGTGGACAAACTGTAGTGGAAAATATGCCGAAATAACATGCAAAGGGCAACAACGATTTGGTATGAAATCAGCGTAGTTTTTGCTTCGAAATAGTAAATGCTTTTATGCCAAAAGCATGAAGTACAAGGCTGGCCCACACACCAAAAACGCGTATGTAAGTCCACCAACATTCGCCAAGTTGATGAAGATTAAAACGAAAATTGTGAAGCATCTCGAAAACGAGTAGAAGCAAAGTGAACAGCTTGCCTTGCTGGGTTGAAGAGCTTTTTTTTTGCGGGTTGCCACTTTCACCAGCAGCTGCAAAATCGAACTCGCCGCTGGAGCCAGTTGAAAACACACTCAGACAAAAACTTTCGAAGAATTATTCGCTTTCCTCAAACCTCATCACGAGATTTTTTATTGAGTTAATTTTCTTTTGTTCTACTTTCAATTTCAATTAAAAGGAATAAAAAACGGAACCATCGAGGTCACGAAAGGCAAATAGCTGAGGAAACAAAGTCATTACAAAAACGCGCCTGGTAAGGCAATGGCCTCATACATCGACATATTGAGCGCGGGCAATATAGATTGAAAAGTGAATTCGTTAGGCATTTGGGGGCAATCGAATGGAAAAATAATCGAGATTTTGGTTTTATGGCGCTTTGGTTTAAAGTGCTTCTCAACAGCCGCTACAACTCTGAAGTTGATGGTTGCGCTGATGGCGATGGTAATGCTGATGCTGATACTGTTGGTGTTGGTGAAATAGGCAATATCAGTTTTGTTGTGGTAGCAAATACGATGCAAGATTACCAGTATTTGCCTCAGCAAATTACATACATATGTACTTACATAAGTAAAAAAAATGCTTCCGAACCTTGCCTTAACAAAGTATTTTGATTTATATGATCTTTCTAGGAATAACTTTTTTCTTATACAAGTTTGTGAAACTAAATTTATCAATGAGTGCAAATGATTTATTTTTAAAATTTTTAAGCCTTCAACTGCGGCTTTTATAGCCTTTAAAGCGTTTAATCTATTCGGTGAGTTGTTGTAAGAAAATAATTTCTCACTTATTCTTCAAATTTTCTCGACATGTCTTTAACCTTCATGCATTCTGTGTACATTAGGGCGGGCCAGTATTTTTTTGCGTTTAGCATAGGAAAATTCTACATGTAATTCTAAGCACATTTGCCGAAGAAACCATGGGTCTAAAATCTTTTTGAGTTTGCCAAATTGCTGAAAAAAGGTTTCGAAGAAAATTTGAAAACTTCCACTGTTGCGCCCTCTGGCGGAAGCTTTAATAAAAGGATAAGTGCAGAAATGGATTCTCCATATAAAAAAACTTTTGTGTCATATTTTTATTAAAAATTTAGGGCCTTTTGTTTCGATACCACATACAGCAAAATACCAAGAAATTTTTTTTTGAAATTTGGCAAATTTTAATTTGAGACCAATACGAAAAATTTGCTTAGAATTACACGTAGAATCGACCCGCCCTAGTGCACATACATACACAATATGTACTTAGGTAGATACACGAATGAACATAACTGTGCCCTAAGCAACTTTCATATTGACTTATCTACACTTCGGTGCATTCAATTAAAACAAATGCAAATATTTCCATTCCACACATTTCCATTCTAGCGCATTTCCACGCCACGTCTCTTCACAACTAGGCACAACCACGTACTCTCATATCCTTTAGCACTGATATTTAAATGAGTCTGGGTAGCTGATAGTTGCAACAAAAGCTTAAGCCACTCGTATCGGATCTCCGCACCAGCATCAATTTTCCCTCGATTGGCAACAACTCCGTCGCTTAGCGTGGAAAACCTACTACAGCTACTGCCACTACTGCCGCTACAAATGCTGATTAGGCAGCGAAAATAATACCAGTCAACATCCTCGCTTCTCTGCCACACCACAGGCGTCATTCATTTTTATTGCCGGAGTTGGTTGCATTGTTGGTAAACGCCGACTGTTATGGCAAATATTGGAATATTATTAGTTACTCTGACAGCTAGATACGAGGCGAACATGTATGTAGGTGTGTATGTGCTTGAGTTAGTATCTGAAAGTGGGCTGAGTGCACTAAAGTGTTCAGCCACTGATACAGCAAAGCACAGCTGGGCTGGGCCAACGGAGAGTGCTTGAAATGTTTATAGCGTCACACCTCAGCAGCGTCAATGCGTTAAACCAGAGGTTGCACTGCAGCAACGGCACTGCGCCGTGCGAGTTTCATGTTGGCTTATTGAGCAATGCTACTTTAAATTAATTTTAAAATTGTGTGGTTTAAATATTTTAGAAAATTCCTCAATTCACTTTTTCAAATGCTCGGACTTAAATTAAATTCATATTGGTTTAAAAATTTTAAGCATTTTTTTCAGTTTTATATTTTGCTAGTGCACCACCGCCGTATTCGAGCAATTTATCTTGCAACTTGAATAATGAAAATTCGACTTTTAAGAATATGAAATTCTGAGAGCTTCTCGAAGTTGTCTGCTTAGCATCACTTAAAAGTGTCGCACTCACTCCACGGCAAGCGCAGCATTCGCAACTTATCGAACCGCGGACCCTACTCCACACTGATGTGGCATCGAGCGACACGTGCCGCCGCACAGGGTATGAATAGAGAATCGAGCCGGACAAAACTATTTTAATTAGGGACCTTGCCCAAATATTTATATAAAAGTCATTTCCTGATAATAAACAAACCGCTTATAGACAAATTAGTACTTGAGACAAGGCCAAGTATAAAAACTACCAACTGTTCCGACCTTAACAAGTTTAGTGTTTAATTTTATGTTTGCCACTCCTTTCAGCCTCAAGCCATTCAAAGTGCTTCTCCATCAGCTTTCCGCATGCAGTGGAATACTCTTCAAACTACGTAGGTACATAAGTATGTATGCGCAAGTCAGCCTGATAAACGTTGATTGCCTGTCTAACAGTTTATAAAAGAAACAAGTAAAGAAGTGTATGTAAGTTCGGGCGAAACCGAATTTTATATACCCGGCCCAGGTATCAAATATCATCGTTTCAACTTTCTCTCAGCTAACTTTGCATGATAAGGAGAGGTGCTTATTGCGATTTCAAACGTTTTTGATAATATGATTATGATTAATGAAATCATTGAACCAAGTTTGGTAGAAAGTAATAAAGCCGTTACCGAGATAGACCTTTGTAGTGCCACGCCCACTTCCTAAAAGTCTATAACAGTCTTATTTATTGTTAAGAGACTGTTGTAAGAATTAACTTAAACTGAGTTAGTGTCCTCAGTTTTTACCGTTATACGGGAAGGGGGTGTAAATTTAGTCCCATTAGAATAGTTTTCAACAAATTGCGTACCGAAATTTTCCAGGTTAACCGATTTCTATAATTCTTTTTTTTTGAAGGAAACTTGTTACCTTGCAGGTGGTCCTATACCAATTTGGTTGAAATCCGATCATTGGATCATGAAGAAATTAACGATAATCTTAAATTTTTATATGAGCCCTAAGTCGACTCTTTAGTCAAAAGGAGCTTTTTGACATAACTTTCAATGGGATACCTGTCAAAAAAATCTGCTTTAAACTTTAGAGTCGACTTTATTTTGACTATAACTACTGGCCAATGTATTTTAAATCAATTTAAATGTCTCCTTAAACACAAAACGAAACTCTTATCATATTTCGCCTGTGCTTCTAATTATATAGTCACTCTTCAGTGTACATAAAATTCCAATTTCACAAATACATGAACATCACTTATCTTCGTTGAGAAATCTTCAAATCTCTCCCAAGTGTCTATACATATATATTATTGGGATGTATGCAGCATCCCCGCCGCCATAACTTCTAAAGGCAGTGTTTGCCTGTTGGTTGTTTGTGAAATTAACCTAATTGATTTGTGTGGCTTATCCTGGCTGACAGAGCACCTTCAGTTGCCTATGTGTTGCGAACTGAATCTGATGTTTAGTGGCGCATTGTTGCTAATTTTGTTGGTCTTTGATGGCGCTGGCCACACCAATTTGTCTTCTGAATAAACCACTACGAGTATGTCGTTGGTGCTAATGTCGTTTGCCACAGCTGCTTAGGTTATTTTAGTTGCAAATGCAAATTTGATTTAGGCAATGTATTGATTTTCCAGAACGAGAAGCTTAAATGCTTGTGTAGTTACGCATATCACATTGGTAGAGGCTTTATTATTAAATTTCGCACAAACCTTCAAATCTTTGTCTACTCTTCATAGAGTTTTGTGAATTAAATTTACGCTTAACTACCTAGAATTAAAGTTATATTGTTAACACTTAAGCAAAAGTTTGTTTATACATAATTTCTCCGGCACAAAGTTGTGATTTTTCAGCCAGCTATTCCATTTTTCGCTGTGGTGTAGTGGCTAGCAGTGCGCGCTTTCGCAGGGCCTGGGTTCAAGATCTCCTTCCAAACAACATCAAAAAAATTTTTTTTTTTCTAATAGCGGTCGTCCCTCAGCAGGCAATGACAAACCTCTGAGTGTAATCTGCCATGACAAAAATATAATTGCCGTTCGGAGTCGGCGTTCCTGCCTTTTTGTGTGGCAACATCCAGGCGCACGCCATAAATCGAAAGAGAAGTTCGGCTAAACACTAGCATATTGTGTAAGCGCCCATCTTTTATTTTATTATTATTATTTTTACTGTAAAAAATATTATACCATCAGAAAGTTTAATTAAATTTGGCCAAGGATACTGAAAAAAATTACACCCAAATTCATAAAAAATAAATAAGATTCTAACTGCTGTAAAAATCGGCAACTTGTATGGAAATGTCACTTAATAAAGTTCTCTGTGCTCAGACATATTATAAATTTTATAAAAAAATTAATAGTTCGTTATTAGTATCCCCCTTTTTGGTGGCAGTCTCGTTATAAATAAAAAAAAAAAAAACCTAATAAAGTCGCTGTACAAGGTGCACTTATATACACATACACACATAAATATTTATATTCAAAGAAATGTTCGCCGTGACGAAAAATAATAAAAACATTTCATGAATGAAAGTTTTGCAAAATTCGACAGGATTACCACATGCCACTATGAACAAAAAAAAAATAAAAAATAAATAAAAGTTTAACAACAAACGCAGTTTTTGGCATTTTCAAAGTCAGATTATTAAAGCCACAATCTCCACCACCGTTATGAACTTTATCGATAGCCTTTGATGGCTTAACTTAAAATAGAAACATTGCAAATGGATAAAGTTTCGACCAAAAAGTGATACCAACAAAAAGATAAATAAATTTATTTCAGTTCATTAAAACATACATTCACACCCACCAACGATGACCTCATTTTCGATTTATCTACATACATACATATGCTTTGTTAATTTTTGCTTCTGTATATGCACTCATGGAATTAAAAAAAAAAGAAACGGTACATTTTGAATAGTTTTGGCCAATTTACGAATGTTTTTTTTACAGTTTATTCAAATTTTTCTAAACACTCATATTAAAAAATTTGAAATTTTGGTGAAAGTGTGTTGATTTTTTTTAGTTTTTTTTCAATTTTAAAATATCAATGTTTTACATGGTGTTTTTTTACATAATGCGCTGTATGAATAAAAATTATGCAAATGCCTTTTCTTAAAATTTTTGACATTTTACTCGATTTCTTAATTAAATTAAATTTATGTAAAAGTAAGTAAATTTTAAGAAAAAGCAATTGCCTAATTTTTATTTATACGGCCGAAAGCAGGGTTCGTATTTGCACACACATGCTCTGGTCACACACACGCCAGAAACACATTCAACTTGCACTCACTGCTCATACACACGTGTGTGCATATGTGGAAAACAAACTCTGCTCACAGAAAAGTGTGTGCTGTTTGTTATTAAGCACATGCACATGTGTATGAGCCGATTTTTGTACAAATTTCAGCCCATGCACATGCACATAATATATTTTTAAAAGAATTTGTTTATTAAACGTTATTTTTTGAAAGAGAATTCAATAAAAAGTGAGATGTTGTTTGTTTTTTATATGACAGAAAACATATCAAAAAATTATTTTAAGATTTGAGTTAGAATTCGAAGTGTATAAGTTTCTCCACGCAAAGCACACACATCTGCATGTGCTTTATATTAATAAAAATAAAGTACACACATGTGCCCGTGCTTTTTACCAAACGGCACACACATGTGATGTGAGCAAGTTTTTAATTTTTTATATGCACAGCACACGTGTGTGAGCGTAAAATGTGCAGCACATCGCGCATGTGTGTGCAAATACGAACCCTGGCCGAAAGAGATAGACTTTCACAAAAAAAAAAAAAAATAGAAGTAATAAAACTTGGGTCAAAAAATAAAAGATAGGCAAAATAGCCTAAACTAATCGAAATGTAGCGTTTCCATTTGCTTTCCATTACTGTAGTAAATTCCATATTAATCGAGTTACGGTTGAGATAAAAAATTTGTTTCTAATTTTTATTTTTTTAACTCCGTTGACTTGTAATTTTCTATATAGTTGATGTTTCTTATGGAATTTTCTAATGTGCGTAAATAATATGTGGACAACTCCAAATCAAAGTGCAAAACTGAGTACATGGTGGCTTTTGTTAAATATTTGCAAGGTTTTTAAAGTTAAATTTTTTTTTCAATATGGTGCATGCCATGCCAGTAGGTACCATATAAATCAAAATTTAAATTTTTGAACAGAGCTTAGAAAAATTCAACAAATTTTTATCAAAATTTTATTGGAATTTTTAAAAAATGTTTGGATTTTGCAGTTTTATAACCCACACAATTTTAGTCTGACGGAGTGCAAGTCTTAAAAGGCTAAAAAATCGCATTGATATTTAATCTTGAAAGTTTCGTTTCTATGGTTTGGTTAAAGCATGAACTCACTTACTTTTATAAAAAAAAATTGAAAAAAAATCTATACTTGAGAAACGTTGCAAATATTTAACAAAAACCGCCATGTACTTAGTTTGTATGTTTTTTTTGCAGTGAACAATTTTTTCTTGGATGTTCTTGTGGGAACATTTTTCTTAAACAAATTTTGACAAAAAATAGCTTGACTGACATTAAAAAAAAAGAGGTACAGCTGTTTCATGCCGCCTTCTAACGGTAATTGGTTTCTATGCGTAGGCTTTTGAGATTTTTTTTCCTGCAACCAAGATTGTAGCGCCTTTTTGCCATTCAACATCAGGGATGCAGCGAAATTAGATTCCGCTTTACATTATCAGTAATTTATTCATATATTTATATACCAATTGTTCCTGAAATTCCCAGATTATCTTTAATGCCTTTTTACGTCCCCAACCACGAAGAAAGCGGATATTTGTTTAAAACTTGTTTTTCTGTTATTCACGCGACTTTGCTTTTTACACCTTGCGAAGAGTCTTATCAATGTCGCGTTTATCCAGATTGTATTGTAAATTGTTTGCTGTCGCTTTTGTGAGAAAATTGCTGTTAACGTATATTATGCAAGGCACGGAAGAGCTGTTGACATTCCAAAACTTATCGGTATACAAAAGCGCCAATTTTTGTATACGTAAAGGGATATTGCACAAAAATACGTTTCTATACATAAATAACTGTGTGCACATTAGGGTGGTAAAAAAAAAAGATTGTTCGGAATTTTAATGCTTTCACTCCCCCTAAGATTGTTCTACGCAAAAAATATAACCCTGTGTTTTTAATTAAAAAATATTTAGATATCGCTTAAAGTGCAAACATTTTAGATGTATTTTGTATGGAGAACAATTTTTTTTCAATGAATGGTATATAAGTTTTGAAAATAAACGTTTTTCGGTCGGAAAACTCTGTTTCTCTGCAGGAGACTTGCAGTAATAATACCCAGTTGTTTATTTAACTATTTATTTATATCACCTATTTTTTATAGGTCCCTCAAAAATGCCTAAAAGTGCAATGAGCTATTTGGGCGACTGCTAAATATTTTTTGATTTCAAAATGAAAACACAGGGGTATATTTTCTCTATATATAGAACAATCCTAGGCAGCGAAAGTATGCAAATTCCGACTTAACGTTTTTTCACATGCATATTTTAAACAACCCTAGTATACATACATATTTTCAGGAAATACGCGAATAAAAGCAAAATCTCTGCTATGCTCTATAAAGCTCTTGTGAGGTATACAAAGCGCGTAGCATCGGTGACTTTAATCTATGTGAAAGTACTATTTAAACACCTGCCTAGCTGACTACCCTAAAATATTACCACAAAGAGAAGGCTATACACTGTATCATAGTACATGATCATGATACCTACGTAGTAGAAGCTAAATGTGCGTTTATTATTCAAGAATATTATCTAGAATGTTTGGCTTTGTGGTAATACAAGTGTATGTAATGTATATACTAAAAATATATAAAATAATGAGAACACGCCTTCTATCACACATGTTTACCTATTGACTCATTTGTACGTGGAATAAATTGGCATCTCATGAATGAGTTTATTCAAAACATTCGAACGCGAGTCACGTACGGCTGCTAAGATGCACGGGATTGCCGTATTTCAAGCAGCTTTATTCAGGCAAATCAGCAACAGCTGCGACAGCAAAGGAAAAATCTGTGACTTTCCCAACCGTTTCATTCATTTGCCATACCCAAATCATACTCAGGTTAGTTCAGTTACCTATTTTCCGTGCTTTGTGCGCTTCACCTCTAATTTTTATTGCTATAATTTTTTACATACATATGTACTTTTTCTTTGGGACCTTATTAGCATACTAAGTACGCGTGACATAGGTTCTGTAAAAATGTTCATTTATTGTGAAGCTAGGTACAGCTGAAGTCTTCATTGGAGCAATTATTATTAGATTTTTTACAAAAATTAAATACACTAATTTCCCATAAAGTTTCAACATGTGCAACACACGCACATCCATATAAATTAATAATAATAATATATTGGCGCTTACAAAGTATGTTAGTGTTTTGCCGAACTTCTCCTCCGATTTGTCGCTTGCAGCTTGATGTTGTTACTAGAAATGCCGTTTTATATCGAACTAATCGAAGATCGATTAATGGAGCCCCTCCGAATTGATACAAAAAATTCGAGAATCAACATTAGATTTTTCCTAAATTGATGCATACGGTTTACCTCAGAAAATCTATAAAACAAAAAAAAAAAACCAAATGGGGCTTGACACCTCCCTCCTTTCTAACTTGAGAGAGCACAGACCAAAGAATTCAATGACCTACCTACTCTATATAAAATTATGGCTAATATTTTAACAAAAACTTCAAAAATCGGAATTCCAAACTTTATGGAAATTTTCATAAAAATTTTGCACTCCTTAATTACTCTTTTTAGAAAAAATATGAGTGCGCATACAGTTTTGCAGCAAATCTTTTCTGTGAGTGCCAGGATGAGGCACATCCTTCCAACCAAGGTTAACCCATACTGTCACTATAAATTCTGCCAAACCACACTATCCCAGATGAAGCCGTGGGTGTTCACCTCCGCTATCTCTCCCAAGCTATTGAAACCCCTTTAGCAGAAAAAAAATCAGTGGCAGTAGGGAGTGATCCGCTTCGCTAATTTGCATTTCCCAGCCGTGTTTAGCCATATCATCGGCTATCTCCTTCCCTTCCATATTTTTATGTCCAGGAACCCAGCAGTGAGAAGGTTTGCCAGTTTTAAATTACGCAGCATCAGTGTGGTCACCGGGGACTAGTAGGACGCAGTGGATTAAGCTGCAGACGACACAAAACACCGCACTACGGACAGCGACTGGAAGCCTTTTGATGTCGCCTGAACACCACCAAGACGAGGCGAAATTGCTCCTGATCAAGGAGCATAACACAATGCTCTGCATGCAGTTCCTTGTTGGGAGCCATAGACGTGGTAACCCGAATGGGCAGCTGCTTGCAGAAGAGCCCTCGCCCAGGGACGTCAGGAGGCATCTCTACGAACTGACGGACGAAGTCCAGAGGTTCATTAAATAACGGACGGAGCCGTCAGCATATCGACAGGCCCTGAACGGCATTCACAGGGAGTCAGTCTCGAGTTATGTAGACTCCAGACCTGTGAATGCCATTCTAGGCGCACGACCACCGGACATAGACGAGCTTCATCTGCCTCGGGAGACAAAAACCGCAATAGCCCAACTTCGCTCTGGCTACTGCAGCAGGTTAAACTCATACCTGAGAAGACTAAACGCAGATGTACCGAATGAGTGTGCGGTATGCGGAGAGACACCTCATGACTCGAAACATCTCTCCGTATTCCCGGAAAACCCAACTACCAAAACGCCTTTGTCCATGTGGACCGACCCTTTTGAGGCTATCTTAGGGGTATCTTAGGGCTGCCGTTAGTGGAACTTGACGACAACGACTGAGATATTAACCGATCTGGGCGGGGTTGTTATAGCCGCTACAACAACAACAACAACAACAGGGTTTGCCGTGAATCAGTGAAGCCAGCGTTGGACGACAATTCCGAACTGCTTTCGACTTCACCACCTTGGAGCCTAAAGTTTTCAATGCCGCCTGGCTGTAAACGAATATAGTGACGTTCGCTGACAGAGGCTTACTATCAGGCGAGATAAGCTACCTTCTCTACCAAATATCTCCGCCGGTAAGATACTGCAGCCAGTAGTTACTCCTCCATTTTATTCTAAAGCTGCGTATTCAAATTCTTCTCAATTTTACAAGAATCTTATCTTATTAGGAATAATCTCAACGACCCTTCTTCTTCTTCTGAAAATGCGTTCATGCGTATACAGAAAATAACTCCGAAAACCAAATAAAAAGACCAAATAAAATAAAGTTCTTGGAACTTTTCAGACAGCAAAATGATACTGATCTCGGTAAGTGAATTTAATGAGCGAGTTAACTTGCACTAGTGCCTTCCCCTTTCGTACTTCCTGTGCTACTGGTGCAAAACAACAAATATGCATGTGCAGTGAAACGGTTTAAAGATTGCTTGCTGAACTGAAATTCACAAAAAAAATAACAACAATGGAAACAATGCGCAGAGAATAGCCATCGCATATGGTTGCAAACATACCCAGTGGAAAAATGTATGTATACTAATCGAAAAAATAATCAGTAAAATAGCTGTTGTCACATTCGAAAATGCATTATTTTTCCCACGTCGATGTCCTAGGAAGTTGGGCATTCAATTTTGCATTACCAGTAATGCCGGAATGAATGCGATTTAATATGATTTTTTTTGCGAGTTTTTGGATACATTAGAATGCTGATTACATATTAAACAGTAATCGAATCTAGAACTCATAAGAAATGCTCTTCATTATTTATCTCGAATGTAATGCAATACTAATTTTCCTACTGGGTATTTAGACTTATATACAGCACACATGCACCAACATATAGGTACATATGTGCACTCTAACATATATTTTAGATATTTGCCAGCAACATACATACATGTGTACGTGGAAATTTTTTGTGGTCGACCAGAGCGCATTGCCAGTTAGTTCAGGATCATTGAGAACTATAGAGAGCGTGAAAATATCCCACAAAAAAATCTACAATAACAAAAGTTGCACAACTCCAGGCATCAAAAAAATAAAAATTAAATGAAAACGAAACGGAACGAAAGCTGTACAAAAGTACAAAACATGCACGTCTGTCTAGCATTGACTTTTACAATACTCATTGTAACTTTTTTGCAAGCATGTCCATGTGATGCTCATATGCTTTGTACATATCTAGTTTGTTAAACTTTGGAAATGGCCCATTCATATACAATTTGAAGAAGTAACCAGCGGCAAAAGAACATACATATAAACAAAAGGGAAGAGATGGTGCAACGATGACCCTAGTAGCTGCAACAGATTCAACTGACAACAGTAAAAATTGCTACAATACATATGTATGTAGTAAAATATCAACCATGAAAATACATATATACATAAGTGATACAGACAAAGCAAAAATACTAGCACTTAAACTCGTATTTGTTGGGGAAACCAATGCGGAATGATTGAGAAAAGCGCTTGCGAGTAGTAAAAAGTTTTACTAATATGACCGATGACAAGAAACAGAAGCGAGCGATAAGCAAAAGGAATGCCAGAAAAGTTGGTTAGTATGTGGATAAGTGATGGAAAAGCAGCTTAAAGTGAGCTTAATGAACATAGTATATATATAAAAAAATTACACGAATACTTTTTTTTTAATATTCATATTCATACTCATACTCAACTCATACTCATACTCATACATTCATAACCATTCTCATTCCATTCACATTCATACTCACATATACTATATACTATACATACATATGCACGTACAAATTTCATACTCATATTTATTTTCATTATTCCATTTTCCAAAATATTGCTGTCTATAAACATATTAAAGTCATACCCATACATGTGTATTCCCAATCATGTTCATATTTATACCCATACTTCACTTCATATCCATACTCATTCACATAACTGTATTCATACTAATATCTATACTCATACCCATATTCATACTTATACTCATGTTCATATTCATAGTCGTTTTCATTTTCACATTCGTATTCATATTCAAATTCACATTGACATTCATATTCCTATTAATATTCATACCCATTTTATTTGTGGCTTTCTGCAGGTATTAAAGTTAAAGCATAGGCTTTTATATCAACAACTATTTAAAACAAATCGTATTCAATTAAATCGTATGTGTGCTCAAATATCAACCATATCTAACACTAACTCACAACAAATCTATATGAATGTACACGAATCGTTTACAGTCATTCATAAGCCAAACAATTTCGCTGTCATTGAGGTGAATATACATTTATGGTACTTTTTGTATGCCATATTCAAAATTCAAAAATTCTAACAAGGTCACCTTTTGTAGACTTTGTCTGTAAGCGACAACCAATAGCCGGCATTAAAAAACAACTAAATAATACGCACGCCTACAACATTCATGGCTACTAAAATTCCATTTGTTGCAGTAAAGTGTGAAAATCGCATAGACGTCAGCAACAAGAGCAAGCGATTTCCTCACTTTCACCCTTCTTCCATTTCGCGACCATGCGTTGTGACACGCAAAGCAGACGCATGGCGTTAACAGGCAACGCCACTATAACCTTTTATATATAAATACATACCAATTCTGACCGCTGTGCCGAGTTGTTGGAGGTGCGCACTAACACTCAGTTAGACCTGGGCTCGATACTTTGCCCAGGGTAGATCTAAATTAGTAACAGTTTTTTCTAGCAGCAGCCCTCCAAGTGTATTTTGCCTTGAAAAGGATACTCATTAAACCATTTGCCTCATGAAGGCAGGCGCACATCACAAATCGGAGGAGAAGCTCGGCCAAATGCTTATCAAAAGTATAAGAGCCCAATAGTTTTTGTTTTTACATATTGCTAATGTGTTGTGTACATCGTTCATCACATTGGTGATAGTTATGTACATATTGAAGTGGCACTCTCTTTCAACCAAGCACCAGCTTTCCACTTTCCATGTTCAATCTTGTTGCTCACAACTCAATTTTTTGCTGTTGCTACTTCTGTTGCAATTTTCGCAATCTCAACTACTTTCACTTTCTGCTTTTAATTGCAATTTGTTCATGATAATAGTTTTCATAATTTTTTTTAAAGCGATATTAATTTAAATATTAAAAAAATGAAATAAAAAATGAAATGGCAGATACATTTTAAAACCTACTTGAATAAACGGCCCTCAATGAAATACATTACGAATAATAAGATTAGTGGATCAATCGGGCAGACTGCGCCTTTAATTCGTAAACTCTTTAAAACGCTTGTAAGCATACAAGATTAATAAAGTGGAATTATTACTTTCCTTTTTTTACTCCTAAAATAACTTTTGAATAAAAGATTTTTTTTTCTCTTTACATAAATAACAAATTCTATACTTTCAAAGTCCTCTAATACTCCAAACTGGCGGCCAAATAAAAGGCATTTGCGAAAAGGGAAATGCATAAAGAAGCACTCTAAGTTCAATAAAACTTTGGATAAAGTTCTCTTAATTACAAGATATCAAATGCGGATAACTGAAACGAACAACTTGCTAAATTACTGCGAACACTCGCATACATATGTACGCCTACACATACACTTCAGCAAAATCGAATTGCTTCGCGAACTGTGCAAAGGGCTTTTATACTCAACAATCTTAAGCTAAGTGATGCCAAATTTAATCCAAATGGCATCCAGTCAAATCAAATCGATTCGTTTAGAATTCTAATGCATTGTTTGTTTAACTTCCATGCAGATTAATGGAATTAGCAAAAGCGTAGATGTTAAATGAGTGAAATTTGCGCTAATTGAAATACTTTAAGCCAATAATGGCTGAGTTAATGGATGAGCCTTTTGCGCTGGCTGGCTTAAGCTAAATTTTGGAAACGTTTAATAAAACCATACATTTGTACCGCGCTCAATGCTCATTCGGTACATTAACGTATGTAAGTTTAATAAGTTGGTTTCTAAATGCTAAAGGTCTTGCGGTCATAGTTAACTACTACAATTCACAAATGTTCAAATTTCACGATGTCTGCCAACACCTAACAGGGAGCTTTCTGTGTAGCTTTTTCATTATTATGAATAAATATGTCTGCACATTAAGTTCGGCTGGACAAAAAAAGCTTATATGCAGATCTTTGCCAACAACTTTTTGTGATGATGTGGACGTTGAGCAAGAAGGGTACCTCGAGTATTGCGTGATTTTTTCGGTCAAGCCATCCAAGTCAACAATCAGCCGTTTGGTGAAGAAGTTCGAAGAAACTTGGTTGGTGCAAAACGTGGCAACACCCGTGCGTCATCGTAGAAGTGGTTCTGCCAAAAATAGTGCTACTTTGGAACAAAGTGTGCAGCAGACCAAAAAAAAATTCACTTGACGCGGGAACTAAAGTCTAAGAGACCATTATCAACGAGAAGTTTATGCCGATTTTTTTTTTAAGTTCTCTAATGTAGAGCTACGAAGAAACCACGATTTTAATTAGGCAGAAACTTTGCATGGCGTCAAAATCTTCTCATAATAAGCTTTCTGGCTAAGATGGATAACAGTAAACTTTTTATTTGCATCCGGGTAGCGACCTGCTCTAATGTAAATGCATAGGTTTTCATTAACTAGACATTCACGCTCTCCACATGTTCTCATTTTTTGCAATAAACTGCAATTGCTTCAACTTCGGTGAGGTCAAAAATTCAGGTTAAATGTGGTAAGCGTATTCTATTTTATTTACTTTGCATGAGTTCATGTTTATTTTAATGTATTTGCTATTTGCATTTCCGCGCAGTTTTATTGATATTTATTTTTAAACGTTTTCGCTTTTATTTTAACGGGCTAACAAAAGTGCTTGCCAAGTGCTAACTACATGCTTATGTAGGTATGTATGTATGTACAAGCACAATATACCAATTTTACCTTCGGCATTGGAGCGCTCATGTTGACCTATTATTTGAGCAAGCACATATGGTACATATGTGGTAAGCTACCCTGTCGGAAATGAAGTCAGTTTAAAAGTCGTCAAATTAAACTTCTTAAAATAACAACGAATTGATTTATTTGAAAGGGCAATGCCCTAGGAAGCAGTCAATTGTCCAATACTGCTTTAATTTTGCACTAGTTTAATTGTAAATTAAATTTAGCAACTTAAATGAAACGAAGTCAACGAACAAGAATGACAAATGATTCATTTCTTTACCAACAGGAATAAGTCAGCATATTTTCGATATGAAAATTTTGTTGCAGCTCTTCCCATTGGTACTCAACCGATTCAAATGGGAATATGGAATCAATGGATATTGTCTCACAATACATTTCTTTAAAATTAATTTAAAATTAGTTGACAAATTATTATTTTTTACATATTTTCATTTTTGAAACGTGTTTATATAATTTTCCCCTCAGGGTATATTTACCTATTATAAATGCATATAGTATACTTGCAAAAGCATTTGTTGACCTGTCAATGAAATATACGAATTTTAATAATCAGAAAATCTTCAGCTGAATTTGTAACATTTACATTTAGTAACAATTTTTCCGCGTAAACAGAACTCATCAAAAGTAAATATTTAAATGGAAGGAACAAAGTTTATCGTTTCAAAAACTCCCATTGCCATTCTTTTTATAATAGCGTAAGATCTCAGGGCCGGCACACTTAACTTATTTTCGATGTTGAAAATTTTAAGTAGTTTATGTATTATTTAAGAATGTGTTCATATCTGTTGGCTGGGATAGGCGGGCCTTTTATAGGTACCAGTTATAAAAGGTACGTAAAAACGTTGCTTAATTTGGTTAAAGTCGAAATAATTATTTTTATATTAGTATTCAACTTGCCCCAGATGCTTTAAATTTCGCGTAATCTATAGTTATTATTTTCCTATTAATTTTAATTAAATTCGTGGATACATGGCGTATGAGTAACATAATTGCTTACTCACATTTCATACAAAAAAAAAAACAAACAAATCATTGAATTTAAAAGTATTTTTTTTACTTGCGCCTTAAAGATACTGGAAAATCTAGGAAAGCCAAAGACAGAATCAAGACTTTATTCACGCAGAAAGGTGGATTATCATAACTCAAATTTGTCAATAAAGGTATATTGAGGTGTAGTTTAAAATAATTAATGGCGGAAAGTTGAGGTCGGCAAAAATCCTGGTTATCACTCACTATGGATTAGATAGATAATATTGTCAGCCAGACAATATCAATGGGCGCTTTTGCAAATTAACGTGAGACACCATATGGCTGGTAGTACAAAATAGGAATATTGCATTTTTCGTTAATCTGGTGATGTTAAAAATGCCTAATGTATGGTACGGATAGCATTCATCAGTAGTAACGACAACTTACAATAACTTATCACGAAATAGTTTTTCTCAAATACTACTTAATACAATATTAATTAATTTTAGATCTTATAATTATGGAAGGCAAGGTTAAAGTCTTTGGATTATATTTTAACATTCATTTGTAATAGTTTCAATTACGCATTTGCATATCTATGTATTAGAAATAATAAAAACTTATTTTCTTAAAGTGCTTTTGGCCAACTTATATACTTTAGCTTACAATGATTCGCATAGAGATGAAATTTGGTATAAAATAAAAATAAATGAAATAAAAATAAATAAATTGTGAAAACTACCCATCTGCTTGAAAATTTCCCGTAGTTATTTTTCGAAAATAAAATATATTAAGAACAAATATGTACACGACACCATCCTCAAAATTTGTTCCTCTAACTTTATTAGTTTCCTATAAAAAAATAATAAGAAAAACATTTTCGTCCTTGTGTAACAAAAAATTTAATTGGTTTCACTACCGAAGAATTTTGTTTTTTATTTGATACCCTTAATGTTATTCCACATTGCACTTACCTTTTTAAATAATTTTTTGACCGAATCATATTCTTGAAGTTTCAATCTCATTTAAAAACCAATTCTGATGACAGACACAGGAAAACTAAAAACACAATTTTACTATATTTAACCCATAGCTTGGTAAACATATTGAATTTTTGTGTGTTTCGAAATTTTTGATTTTTGTCGCACGATGTAATGCGAATTATTGTAGTAAGATTACCCTTAGTTTTTAGCTATTAGCACAAATAATTAAAAATAGTCTGAGCTGAAAAAATAAAAACAAAAAAATTTCCCGTGCATAAGACTTATGTACGAATATTTACAAGGTATGCTAGGCTTAGAATGCAACCATCGTAAGATTAAGACTTAAATGGTATTCTTGGTAAATCCCATGAAAAAAATTGTGTTGACTCGCACTGAAATTAAATTCAACTTTTAGATACAAAAATATATTTCGAGTTAAGTCATTTTCATTTTAAGGCAATATTTTATTAGTTTCATACACAATATGTCAACGATAAAATTTTTTTGAAGGGAAACTTTTTCTTTTTTAATACAAAATCAAACCTTCTAAAGTCACTTAGGTTGTTTTATAAAAATACCACATATACATACATACGAAAAGCTATTAAATTTCTCTTTGGATTTATCGAATTTGAAACTAAATCTAATTGACCCACATACATACACATGCACACCTACATATTAGTCAAACAACAGGCTCATGCCGGCGTCAAATCCAATTTGTGTGCTTAATATACCAAGCAACTTTGTTGAGCGCAAGTTCTTTCTTTCTTCATTGAAGGCACTCACTTTAAATAGCAGCTATGCGTTACAAACAAACTTATCTTTATAAACTTGAGTTATGAAGCTAACAAGAAGAAAAGCGCAAAAAACACTTGGAAAAGCATCGCATGCAGAAACTTTGACCTACTGAGCACAGAAGTATGATTTCTTTCTGCCCTTCCCTGCCACAAGTTCCACCTCAAAGCAGTGTAACGTGGCTTAACATAAATGCTGGAATATTTTGCGTAAAACATTGAGCAGAAAGTTAAGAATGAAGAGCATTTTATTTGAGGTCAGCGTCTGAAGTTCATGCCACAAGAAGGCCAACATGCTTACGTACAAGAAAATAATATTTGCTGCTAAATTAAGTGTATTTGAAACTGCTGAGTAAGCGGTTGGTTATGGTAGTTTTTTTTAAACTGAATATGCAGAAATTTCAACGAGGTCTACATACATAAGTACATAGACTAATCAGCAAACTCGACCAAAAAACTTGGCAGACCAGTTTGCGCCATTTTGAAATGTTAAAACAATCAGAAGTGCAAATTCGCGTATTCTACTAAATATACCAAAAGTATGTATGTACTGTATATGAAATTAAAATCCCTAATTATAACGTTTGTGTAGACAACTAACTGACAATGTCTTCTCTTAAGTTTGTGAACTCCGTGAGCTCTGTTGGTCCATTGAGCGTTGGTAGCCACATTAGAGGTTGCACAATTGAAGTAAAGTAGTAAGCTATAGTGGCGTGCAATTGTCTTGTGTACCTTCATTTATTTTGCTTGGGTTGTTGCACGTACAATAAATAGTGAAAAGTGAAAAAATTAAAGTTTAGTTAGATCACATAAAAAAAGTTATTAAATTATTTAATTACGAGCTAACATTTATGTAAAGAAATAGCTCAGGAATAATCAAGCACTCCTGCGACCTAATCACATGTCACACCTGATTTTCAAAATCTAGTCTCGGATAGCAATCCAATTATGGTAATGGCTTGTCATAGGCAACCATTAGAATTTTCCACCACAATCCGTCCAATTTGATCAAAAAATCATAAGTATCTGGGTGAAGCATGAAGTGTTTTAATCTTTTAATGAAAGCGAACAGATGCGGGCAAAGCCAAAAGTGATTTTATAAAATTTATCTAACAGCAACGCAAACATATTCAACCATATATACATATGTACATGTTCGCGCCTTCTTTTGGTTTTACATTTGGATGCCACTATCAGCGAAAGTGTTGACATTCATAAACTTCAAAGAACATAAAATCAGAATATATGCAGAGGGTCTGTATGTACAGTACCAGGATAAGATATTATAGAAATGGGTAAAAAAATAAACTACACAACTCTGTACAGCATATTTTATGGTATTGGCTCCGAAATAGTGTGCTGGATTTATTTTATCAAGAATTTAAAGAATAAGATAATAAAGAATATGACTCAGCATTAATCGTCATTCTGTGAACGGCAATTAAGGTCAATCAATCAGCTTTGTTCACCGGACTGCATTATAAATTCTCTCTATTGATTGTAATATTTATATCTAGAAGGCTACTCAGCTAATAGAAATCTAACGGAAACTGCCTGTTGAGAATGATGATATTATCTTTGACCGGAGTTCATTTAATAATATCGGCATGTAAATGTTGTTCCAGCAACATCGGAGGGTATCCTGTAGTAGTTCTCACAACAGCATTCTGATACGTCTGTGCTTTTTTCTTCGCTGTGAATTTTGATCTCGCAACGACAGAGATGGCCAAAAAAAGAAGCATACATACTCCCTATTAACTGTTTTTTCTCCTTGTTCAATTTACGCCGATTGACGTCCAGAATATATACTTTTATCAATATATTAAATATCGAGTGGTTTCCATCCAACCATTTGACCTACTGTAATTGCTCTCCTCCCTCTCCCTCTCCCTCCCTCTTTCTATCTGCACTCAACTCGACCTTGATTAATCGATATGGAGATGGAAATGAGTTGAGTTAAACATGAATGCGATAAAACCAAACAGCAAACATAAAAAAATGGGAAAGCTTTTGCAATAGCAACGCACCAAATGTGAAAGTGGCACGATGTCAATAAATTGTCATTAATCGTTTGAAAATATCTGTAACAGAAATACATACAACAGAATTACAAAACCTAAATACCATTCCGATAAGCCAGCACGTTTGCTCCACAGGAAATGGCCTTCAATTGCTTAGTTGCGTGCTGCAAACGGAAATTGTTCCTTCTTTGGCTGCTGCTGTGGAAGCTGTGTGGTTATGGATTTCATTTCTCCAAACGATGTGTTATTTGCCAAGCGCCTACCCTGTGTTTTCCCACTGGTTGGCGCACTTAGCATAACCGGCATTACCTTCACTTTCACTTTTTCCACTTCGATGCCACTGGATGTGGAACCGTGCGGACACTTAAAAAGCAATGCAGCGTTTATCCGCAGTCTTGCTTGCCAACCTAGCGCAAACTATTCAAGCCGGCAGCCAACAGGCAGCTATCCTCAGTTGTCACTCTGATTTTAAAAAGTTTTATTCTTAAGTAAGCGAGCGAAATTCCTTTGGGAAAGAAAGCGAAGGCAAGCAAGCGTCTGTGGTGAGTTAGCTGCCACAAAGAAGAAGCATCTAGCAAGTACAGCTAAATAAATATGTATTTATGTAAGTACAAATGTATGTATTTGCACGTACCTACAAATGTATGTATGTATATACACTTACACATGTACTTCCATGTGCATGCACGAGATGTAAATATTTTGTTTGACCATTTCAGCAAAACAAGTCCTCTGAGCCAAAGCGCCCTTTATTTAATTGCGTTTAACCACGGAGGTATGGAATTATAAATAAGTAGCTGCGGAAAAAAGGAAGAAAAAATGAAGAGCCAAAAATAAGGGCAGCAATGTAGAAATGTGTTATGAGCTCTGTTCCAAACTTGTTTTTACCATTTGCATATGTACATATGTAGGTAGAATGTTTTACCAGCAATCAGATATCTCAAATTCGCATTTTACCGAAGTAGTAGGAAAATTTTAAGTATAGCTTTTTAAATGACTGAATCTTATTTATTAATTTAAATGAGAAATTTTTCTATATACTTATGTACGTATGTACACTAAGCATTTGACTTTTTTTGCGAAAATTTCTACCTATTACTCGATGATTAGAAATCGTGAAAGAAACAACAACAAAAATAATGTTTTTGTAACAAATTGTCAAAAAAAGATCTCCCGCAGGAAACACTAACTGAAGGACAGATTTTTCCATGATTGCAAAATCGTGTTCATGAAAACGGTGGTCAGAGAACCAAACCTTATGCCATGCACCGCATATAAATCGACAGACTGGAAGCAAATGACCTTTAAACTTTGGCAAAAGAATAAAGGCTAAAATGGCAGGAATCGCTCTCGTATGTATAATAACGGCTCTAGGTCAACGATAGTAGTAGCTGCTATGGCAACTAACTCAGCAGCTGATTTTCTGACATTTTAGGATTACTTGAGCCTTGTCGTGGTAATTCTTTTTGTCCAATTTCGTGTTTTTCTTCGGAAAATTTTCGGATAGAAAGCTGATTAAGTTTCTTATGAAATACAGTAAATAGTGTTTACTATTTTTTTGCGGAGGAAAAAATAAAATACCTAAATTTTATTAATTGTTTTTTAATTTTATGACACTAGGTTAATGTAATTCTGATCTTAGCCAATTGACCATCATTTCATATGCAAAATTTCCCCCTGATCCGAATATGGAATCAAGTTTAATGAAAGGCCACTTTAGTGTAGTGGTTAGCAGTGTGCGCTACCACTCCGCGGGGTCTGGGTTCAAAACCGGTTCAACCCAATGCCAAAAAAATAAAGAATAAAAAACAGTTTTTTTTTCTCATAGCTGTCGCCCCTCGATAGGCATTTCTGCCATGAAAAACGGCACTCATAAAAATAGAATCGCCGTTCGGAGAAGGCGTAAAACTGTAGGTCCCTCCCCTTTGTGTGACAACATCGTAAGCGCCAATATATTACTTTTATTAGAAAAGTTTTACAGATATAGCTAAACTTCGGTTTTATCTGGTTTGCAAAATTCAGTTCCCTAATTTCCTAATTACATTCAGACGTGGTTAGCAAACGAAAAAAATTCGTAAACATGGCTATAAATACTCATTCCGCAGAGGCGGTCTACAACTAACCCTCTATGCTCAGCCATATTAGCACTGCAATAAAAAAAGGGAAATACAAAACAAAGAAATTGCAAAGTAGCTAATTAAATCTTTTGAAAGTAAATGTAATTAAAATGAAAGCAGCGGAGTGAAACATGAAACCTTGAATCTCACTGATTTATTCCACGGACAAATTATTTGACATCAAGTATTTGTGTTTATACATACTTATGTGTGTATTTGTACAGTTTTAGTCATGTGTGGGTTAATATTCTCATTTAAATTCTTTTCATTTGTATAAAAAACAATTACAAGTCAAATTCATACACAAATAAGTTTAAGAGTGCGGGCGGAAATTTGCAATGTTTTCAAGTCTCATTTTAAAAGCACACAAAATAAATATTCGTACAAGCAGACATACATATGTACATATGTGTGTATGTGTATGCATACAGTGGCATATATGTATCTATTTATGTAAACATAAAGCACGAGTGTCCTCATTTAAATCCCACTTTCATTTCCTATCTCAGTGACAAAATCTTTGTTCTTTATGCAAACATAGAGAATTGAAATGAAAGCGAAATTTCTATTTCTATTTCCATACATATTAGTTTTTTATTTACATTTAGTAACTTTTGGCTTACATGTAGTACATATTTGCGCGAAACAATAAAATGAGTTAATTAAATTTTGGATATTATTAAGAAAAGATGAAAGAAAATGTGTGGATTCATAGCTAACCGTATTTAGGTCGAAAAAAGACTTTTCTTAAGTCAAACAAACAAACACAGATGTATGTATGTGTATATGTTTATATGTACATATTTTTATTACGTCAGATTTTGTGTGCTATAATGGAAGTGCACATTTTAGCAGGGACCGAACATAACAGTTATTGATGAAAAATGTCATTGAAAAATTCACTATGAAGAAATCTTCTACAACTACTTAAGTAATACGTACCAATAGATTTTTTTTTCACCGAGATTCAAGTTTGAAAATAAATTTTTATTTGTCATTTTTATACAAAATTAAAAAAATAACAATTATTTTTAATTTTTATTTTATAAATCCAAAATATCAATTCCTTTTAATTTTTATCTAAATAATCTGTAAATAACAGTTATTTTTGATTTTTATTTTATGTCTTAGATAACAGTTATTGAAAACTTGTCGGGAAGGTGTTGGAGAATAAAAGTTTACTACGACTTACACAAATGACTTTTATAAGTATGATTTTAAAAATAAAAGTCTTTTATAAATAAGAGTTTTCAACAACTGTTACCCAAGGTATATAATATAAGAATCAAAAATAACTGTTATTTACAGACTATTTAGATAAATATCAAAAATAATTGTTATTTTTGATTTATAATATAAAATTCAGAAAAAATTTTATTTAAGGAGTAATTAAACGAAAGTCAAAAAATAATTGTAAAAGAGCAATTTTTTATATAACAGTTGTAACGGTTGGCTTGCTAGGTGAACTACAAAGTTTTCAATAGCCAACATGCCGTGGACTGGTGAGCAACGGGGCTTAATATTGCAATTTTTTCGATTATTTCGAAGCAGTTAAATACCCTCGATTCCCTGATTTAAGTCCCCGTAACTTTTTTTTTGGTATTTAAATACCTCACTCGCCCTCCGAAAGAACAAAAAGATGAAGTTCATCTGGAAATCGGAGGAATGCAGAAAACTTCGAGGCACGCCTGCGAATAGTTTATAGTTGGGAATGCGTCACAAAAGAATATTGTTCCCTATTTTTAAAATAGCTTCATTTTTTAATGAGTTTTAAATCAATACCTTAAAGACCTTGCCAAACTTTTCAACTGAAGACCAAGATGGACAGCTACGCTCGAGCTGCAATATAATTTGACTAGGTTATTTGAAAAAGTTTAGTGACACAAGGTTCAAAGATTAAGTGTTGCTTTGGGGAATTACTATCACACAAGAATTCCCTCTAGAAGTGAGTGCACGTAATCAGAACTACGCAGATTCATATCTGACAAAGGGTTGCCATGCCAGAATAATTCTACAAAAACTCCGAAAACTCCGGGGTCCGGAAGCCAGCATACCATCCATTACTGCACCTTTGTATCCCACAAAACGTTTCAACTTTTTCTAACAGCCATTCACAACAGCCTTCTAGTTCAGCCTCGAATTCAGAGTACAATTTAAACTAAACAAAATTTTAATTTTTGTTTTAATTGCTAACTCAACGCATCGTCGCAGCTATTAATATCAACTATATATCTTCATCCACAAAGTGCTTGGAGCTGTACCAACATAAGATTTGTTATAACATTCGAAAATAAAGAAAATTCTCTCTTCGCTAGCGTTTGTTTACATACACAGCCTCTTTCTCAGTTATAGTGCAAGCACGTGGCTTGGTGGTCGAATTCACGACTCTCTGTTTGTTTGTTTACACTTGGTGACTTTGTAAAAGAGGCACGTAACCGGTGTGGCATACCACGTGCCCGGGCTAAAAATAGCTGGCAGAGAAAATGAGCATATTCAATGATGGAAAATTTTAGTACATTCTCCGGCGGTGTTGCCACAGTTTTCCGAACGAGTATACGAATATGCACGCGCTCTCTGTTTATTATTTTCATTTTATCACTTTACCTACACAACGCTCACTGAAGCGCTCGCACTGCCTACTTTCGGCAGCATAACGCGTAGATACGTTTAAACGCCCAGAAGTGGGCAACAATGTGCCATTCAATTACAGAGCGACTGCTGTTACATACTTTCTTACAGCATTGTAGTTATAGTTGAGTTGGCAATATAGAAAAACAGAGAGCCAAACAAGCCAACAGTCCCGGCAAATGTTAACGCAGCGGCGACGCTGATTGCGCCAGTGACCACGTGGACAAACGCTGCGTACCCCAGGGTGCAGTACAAGCATAAGCATAGGCTTCAGCTTCATCCAAGCCTCTGCATCTGTCACACATTTTTATCCTTCCCTCGCCTCGCCTCGATTCGCTGCTGCAGCTGCTTTGGTCGTCATTTTGAGTTTTTAGCTCAGCCGCAGTGGCAATTCGATTCAGTTTAGGACGTGGGCTTGAACGTGGTGGTTCGCTACTTGTCGGCAACATCGTGGAAAGTGGGAATATAGTTTGAAATTTAATCGGAAGCGAAGTAGAGGCAGACAGTGAAGATAAATAGCAAAAAAAACGAAATTAAAATTGTGCAGCCGAGAGAAAACTATTTAAAATTTTAGCCGGAAATTATTTACATAATATTTCCGTGAGTCAAAATGAAATGCCGGTGGGCTGAATTGGAGCCGCTGCTTAGCTGTAGCTGAGTGTGTTTCTCGAACTTCAGCGAGCTAATTTCCTCAGGCTTTCGACCGTATTTTGGCTTTGACTTCGCTTGCTTTGTTTTTGATTTGATTTCCAGTGTAATTTGCCGAATGCGCTGATAAAAACGCGATAGCAACAATACGAAACCCTATCTCCATTTGCAGGGAATAAAAATTGAAAAAAAAAACGAAAAAAGGGAAAGCGCGAAAAATTCGGCGCAAATTAGCAGCAACGGAAACATATACAATTACAAAATCGCACGTACAGGTTTTGATTAAAACACCAAACGTACTCCCAAGAGCAGCTCGTAGGTAGCTTTCCGCATCCGAAGCCAGCGGTTTCGACCTCAACTCGACATCATCAAGGCAGAAATATCCGCTACGATAACAGCATAGATTGTTGCAGTGAAATTACCTCTGCCGTAAATTTAAAAAGGTGCGTACCAAAAGCCATTAGTGCGGGTATTCTTAAAACTAATTAGAAATTCAAATTTGTTTATTGTAATAGTAACGTATTATTGTTGTGGTTTTTGCGATTCTGTGTGACTTCGGTAACAACCACCTATTTTTGTGCTTTTTGCTGATTTTAAATATGTAAGTATGTATATTAAACCGTCTTACATTACAAATAAACAAAAAAAGAATTCATCGTACACCCCTCAGTTAAGAGTATTTTTACAAGGCATTTTCAGAAAAAAAAAACATTTTTTTTTTTGCCGGACATACAGGTGGCTTTTTCCTTTTTTTGTGGCAGCAATAAAAGTTTTCAAAAATTTGCAAAGGTTCAATGATTTTTGGTGAGATTTAGTGTACCGACTTTAGCTGGTAGGAAATTATATCTGATGGGTAAGTACTAGAACGGGTCAATGCATTTTGGAACAAAAAATTTTGTCCTCCAGACAAAATCGTCGACGATATATCATATTTTAAGACCCAATTTCAGATGAGCTATTTAAGTAGAGATTGTTTATTAACGGCAAAAATTCATTTTCAGATCAAATATTTAAACTGTATTCAAATGACCAATATTGGCCATTTTAATACTTGTTATGCAACCCTGTGTTTACGTCAAGCAACAATCAGCTGTTCAGTATAAAAAGGTAAACAAACCAACACATGCAGCAACAATTTCAATGAAAGAGCAACAGTGGTGCCACTTGTTTGGCATATTTAAAGGCAAGTGATCTGAAAATCTACAGAAGTTAAATGGGATTTAAATAAAAATCCAAAATTCAGCTTAACCCTCTACTGCATGAATTATGATGGAGATGAATAAAAAAATTTTAACTATGAAAAGCACGCTATTTACGTATCATAAAACCTATGTCGAAAGAAAAACGACTCCTCGTCTTTATTTAACATTTTATTTTGCAAAGAAACAAATGGAAAATTGTATGAAAACAATAGAAAACATTTGGGTAGTGGTAAACCATTTATTGTTTGACACAGATGAGAATGTGTGAATTAAGAAAATATTTTTTGTTTTACAAGAACAACTCTTCTGTTTTTCATTAGTTTTTCTTTTTTTGCAGTTGAGTTCCGCGCACATGAATAGACGTTCACACAAAATTGAGGTTATATTTAAATGTTATGTAACCATAAGCAAACCAATTACATCCCGTTATTCGTGGTTACATTTGCAAATGCATTTAATTAGGTAAATATATTTTTAAACCACTCGTTAGGTGGGAAAGAATTGCCATATTAGTGACACCCTATTTGGCTTCGTATGCGTTGGAGGGTTAAGTGCCATTTAAATTTTTTTATCTGCAATTCGCTCTAATAGTTGATTTCCACCTAGCCTTAACTGCAGTTTATGCCGTTTGAAAAACGGAGATTACAACTCGAAGATTGTGGTTCCACCTATTAAGTAGAAGCAAAGGTACGTCTTTTCAAGGTAGCTGCCTGTGGCATCTAAACCATCTTCTTTACATACGAGTTACTACTGTGAACAAATATTTTTGTATTACTTTATTTTTTAATGTATTTCTTCGCATGCAAGCGCAATTCTACAACTTAACGAAATTCTTTTCTTGTCCTTGTTTATGATTGTGGCAGCTCACAACAATCAAGCTTGTGGCCATGAAAATGGGAACAATGGGCTTTATGCGCTTTTACATTGCTTTTGCGCTTCTGACTCACTGCCTCCGCGCGTTAATGCTGCTCAGTGTCACTGTGTGCCATTCTTTGTTGGAAGGTTTTCATTCTCATTTCACTTTTAAGCAGAAAAGTGGCTTTAGGTAAATGCTCACATTTTCTATAATTCTTTGCAATGTGCATAATTCTTAAATGTGGCAAAGTAAATTGCTCTAATTTTTTATTTTTTTAATCTGAAGCTAATTTTTTTGTATGTGGTTGGGTAGATATAAAATTTTAAAATTGCGCCAAAGGAGACTGGATTAGTTTGGACGGTCTCTTCAAAAATAAATTTTATTTATTAAGTTGCGCATATAATAACGGTTCCATTCTCTATCAGTGACAAATACTTTTCACAGTTTTTATTAGGAAAAAAAATTTAAATTTGTCAGTAAAAAAATGTTGTCACCGATACAGAATTAGGCTGAAGCCGAACAAAATAATGTAAAAAATAATAAAATATTAATAAAATAAGTCAAGGCCTTTATAAAGGTTACTAAGAGCTAATGATAAGTACATATGTACCGAAATATGTTCATTTCGGTGATTATACTTACCATTTAGAGTTCAGAAACCTTGATTTATTTCATTTTTTTGGTGCACATATTAAATAAAAGTTTGTTTTAATATTTTTTTTTTATATTCATTCATATTGAACGTTTTAGTTAAAAGAGCTAGATTTCACTTAAACAAAAAAGTATACATATCCAGTAATAAAACACTCGATGGATTTGCAAAATTTAGCTCGTAGCTGTTTTATGGCCTACTAAAGTTTTCATATACATTTCTAAGTAGTTTTCAAAAAGTTACAAAAATGGCAAAATTAAAGTTTATGAAATATAATATAGTTATAGTTATAGTTAAATTTTATGGGAAATATTTTCTAGAAAATATATATATTCTACATTGATACATTCTAGAAAATTATGCTTTGGAAAATTTTACTGCGGGTGTTCTCAGGCAAAAACTTAATACCACCAACGTAAAAGTCTCTAAGTAGAGTAGTGTGGTTTATAAATCACAATGAAATATTTCAAAAAATTTGTTAATCTTCATTTTACATGCTGTTGCTTGTTCTGCTATCAAGTGTAATAATTTTAGACCTATGTATGTGTGTATGCAACCGAAACGAGTAACGACTACAAATAAGTAGTAAAAACAGTTTTGCAAATATATACATAATTACTGAATTGATTATATATGGCTTTTCGTTTTCATCGTAGGTTACATATGTACATATAATGTTCGTAAGTATGTGATTAATGAACTTAATTCTGTGGAACGTGTTTAGGCAAAAGCAGCTCTTTTTCTGCGATATTGATTTGGGCGTATTTGTGTGTTAATGAAGATTTATTGTTTTGTTATTCTACTTGGCCAAACACAACAAATTACCAAATGCGAGCAAATACTTGGCAAGCAAAAATGCAACGGAACGTTTTATGAATTGGTAATTTCATATCGATATTATTTATTTATGCGCTCGCATAGCGTAACAATGGATAAATATGAAACATATCTGCATGTAACGGGTGATTTTTTTGAGGTTAGGATTTTCATGCATTAGTATTTGACAGATCACGTGGGATTTCAGACATGGTGTCAAAGAGAAAGATGCTCAGTATGCTTTGAAATTTCATCATGAATAGACTTACTAACGAGCAACGCTTGCAAATCATTGAATTTTATTACCAAAATCAGTGTTCGGTTCGAAATGTGTTTCGCAAACAAATTTTGTTCAGCGATGAGGCTCATTTCTGGTTGAATGGCTTCGTAAATAAGCAAAATTGCCGCATTTGGAGTGAAGAGCAACCAGAAGCCGTTCAAGAACTGCCCATGCATCCCGAAAAATGCACTGTTTGGTGTGGTTTGTACGCTGGTGGAATCATTGGACCGTATTTTTTCAAAGATGCTGTTGGACGCAACGTTACGGTGAATGGCGATCGCTATCGTTCGATGCTAACAAACTTTTTGTTGCCAAAAATGGAAGAACTGAACTTGGTTGACATGTGGTTTCAACAAGATGGCGCTACATGCCACACAGCTCGCGATTCTATGGCCATTTTGAGGGAAAACTTCGGAGAACAATTCATCTCAAGAAATGGACCGGTAAGTTGGCCACCAAGATCATGCGATTTGACGCCTTTAGACTATTTTTTGTGGGGCTACGTCAAGTCTAAAGTCTACAGAAATAAGCCAGCAACTATTCCAGCTTTGGAAGACAACATTTCCGAAGAAATTCGGGCTATTCCGGCCGAAATGCTCGAAAAAGTTGCCCAAAATTGGACTTTCCGAATGGACCACCTAAGACGCAGCCGCGGTCAACATTTAAATGAAATTATCTTCAAAAAGTAAATGTCATGGACCAATCTAACGTTTCAAATAAAGAACCGATGAGATTTTGCAAATTTTATGCGTTTTTTTTTAAAAAAAAGTTATCAAGCTCTTAAAAAATCACCCGTTATATCATGTATTTGTAAAGCATATATGTATGTGTGTGTAAATAACAAAAAGTGGCAGAAGTTTCTATTGTGATTTAAGCCTTCTTTTCTCCACATTTACGTGCAGACAAACAAAAACCGAATTATTAATAGAATGGTAGTAAAACAAACTATGAATATGTATTAAAGAAATTTACTTGCATCGTGTGACATTAAAAGTTACGCCCGCAGACAAGAGCAGCTGTGGTTGCCACAATGCGGTGCTTTCATAATTTAAACAATAGGTGCATTCTTTTGCAACCGAGCTACAAAAAAACACTCGCTTAAATGACGTAATACATGCAGAGCAACAACAAAAACTCGGCAATTTATCCGAGTTCAGCCAGGTCGGTTAAAAATAAGCGACCTGAAGAGTACTTAGGGTTGTTAAGTGAAAAACTGCTCTATTGTGGGTTGTTAATGGGAAAGTGGAGAGGGAGGTTTTTGTCTCATTATATACATGATTTATATTTTAAATATAGTTACTCATTTCCATTGGTTTTTCTAGCTAAATTCCGTTAAACCAATCAGATTTTACTTGCCACATACTAACAGGATTGCTTAAGTACCTTAAAGGAAATTTTACCCGAGTTGGGCGTTCTTTTGTCGCTCGTTTACAAAAAAATGCAACTAATGACATAAACATACATTACAATATTATACATATATGTGTCCAATAATACGTGTATTTGTATGGAAAGTATTTATTCCATCTCATTTTCATACAATGTGGCATGCTTAATTGGGCCTGTAATATGTTGATAATTGCCTTTAAAATACCATTCAGGTGCCAGCCAACTGGGCAACCAGTAAGCGAGTTTAATGCGAAACGCAAACTCAATGAAACAATTTTCACATAAAATGGCGACGAGAATTGAAAAAGTAAATAAAATAAATTACCAATAAGCAATATAAATAAAACAAATAATAATCTTCCTAAAATGCTTACATTTATGGCTGATATGCTGAATAAAAGCTTTATTTTATCTGCTTGAATTAATTACGGTGTCGATTTTATGTTTTTTTTATCATTTACCAAAAGTTTAAATTACACCACATCCACAAATAAGCATTTATTGATGTACAAATTTTTTCATCAGTCCACTTGTAGTAGTAATGCTTAAAGTAATTTCAGCAAAAATATTTTGCAACGTACCGAAATTTTCCACCTCAGCAAACTTTTCCGGCTGCGCAATATAAATACGGGCCAAAAAAAAAGAATAATGAAACAACAAATAGCACTTCATACAGCTACAATGCAAATGGCACTCAACTCAAGCAGAAATTACGACAATTTTCCCAAACGCCAGGCTGAGGACAACAGTTCGGCACCCACTCCTACTCTGGATACACTCACACATGTGCGCACGCACGCCTTCGCCGCCATAAGTACTCTCATGTAGCCATAAAGTTTTAAAATTATATCCGTTTCCTCTCACTCTTTCCACCTAACATTACATTCAATACTGTTGTTGTTGTTGCAAGCATATTCATAAATTTATGTAGGAAGCGGAAACAACGTCTAAAAAAGTGCAAAGTAGCAATAATTAAATGTACGCAGGGCAGTGCTGCCAGAAGTGAAGATTTTTTTTCAAAATTAAGATATTTTTCATAAATCATCAGAAAAATCTTAAGAGGTACTATTTATACAAAGGATTTAAAAATTTACAAAAGATTTAAATTAGGACAAAGAATTATTAAAAAACTTTAAAAACGCAATTTACAAGACTTAAATTAAAACGTGTACATTCCTATATATGTGGTTATAAAATTCCAAGTTGCATGTTTTATGAACTAGTCAAGTAAAACTATTATGAATCCATGTACTTGCTATTTTTGCTTTTTAATTGAGATGTGTTACGGTTTTGTATAACAAATAAAATTAAAAACAAAAACTGAATTTTTTTTGTTATAAAATCTTCTATAAAGATATTTTTAGAGAAAAAAGATTTTTTTTCGGTTTCATAAAGCTTTTTAGGTTTTTTTTTGAATGTTTTATAATCATTTGGATGATTTTTAACAAAATTTTTCTGGCAACACTGACGCAGGCTGGCCGGCGGTGTAGTTCTTCGGGTGCAAGTAGTGGAGCAATGGCTATTAAAATGGCAACAGCTGCGTTAAGTGTGCGAGATTGTTGGAAAACGCTTAAATTCTATAGCCGTAGTAAACAAATACGAAAAAAATGCTTTAGATTTTCTCTAACGAATTTTGAAATCTTTATTTTGGGCTGAAATAAATGCCGCTCAGATGTTAACTTGAAAGTAGATAACCTTTTTTTAATGCATTAGTTCCATGAAGAATTCATTGAATGCGAAAAAATCCAATTGGGGTATTCACAACGGAGTCGTAAGTGTCGTAATGTTGTAGGTCGTAAATTTTAAACGCCCTAAAATATATATAAGGGGGTTCGCAAAGTACCATCAAAATCATATCATGAATTTTTGTAGTGTTAAAAAATAGTTGGTTGTCGTTTCAAGTTCTCTAAACATTTATTTAAGTTTTTAAAGTTTACGACATACAACAATACGACACTTACGACACCTTTGTGAATCCCTCAAATACAAACTTTTAACATCCAGTCCAGAGGAACACTGTGCCTATTTAAGGAGTTCAATATAAGAAAATGAAAACGTACGTCTGTCTCCGAACAATAGCGTCAGGAAGGTCTGTGGAAGGATACGGAGGAGCCAGGGTCTTGCTGTTAATACCATCAAAATAACCGTAGGTCCTAGAAAATTGAACGGGCCAATCGGAAACGAAAATATTCAGAGTTAAATGCAGAAGAAAGCTGGAATTGAAAAATTGGGTGGAACTGATGATACATCTAGCGCTTAAAGATATCGGAAAACCTTTAGCAATTCGATACATTCATGGAACAGAGGTGTGGATTAGGGATAATCATACATCGAAAAAACTGTGAGGTATATCAGGAATCTCAAGAATAAGGTTCATGGCAGCCTTTGCAAACCATAGCTTTAATTTAACCTTTATTTAATCCTTTCTGTCGGCCTTAAGTACAATAATCAACTATGCCTTGGTTTTCCCAGGTTCCCCTAAAACTCTAAATGCTTCAAATTTGACAGTTTTCCCTCACTAATTTTAATTGCAATATAAAATGGTTTAAAGTTTTCCTAATTCATCAACTATCTTTGAAATTTAATAGCCTAATGTGAAAATATGTTGCATCTTTAATAAGCAAAGCCATACAAAAGTTGCCTAAGGAAATGGCTTTCTCTTTGTATCTACAATTTAGTATTTTCTCGTCATTCGAGCTCAACATGAATGACGTGCGTGAAAGCACTTGAACGCCTACTCATAATCATTAATTTCCTCATCAGTTCTCTGCTAGTATTACGACACACATCTAGTCTAAAAAGGTTAATCAATTATATTTGCAACTACCAAAATATTTATTTAGGTTAGAAATATCCCAGCCGACAGTTGCGTGAACTTGTGTGACCTTGCCTCAACCAAAGCGCATGCAGCAAAACGCCTATTTTAATCCTTCGAAACTTTTGAGGCATTAAATGCTGGTTTTCTCTTGAAATATACAAATTAACAAATTTATACATATATGCATGTGTGTACATACGAGTCCATGTACTATAACGGCTGCTATTGACATTTTGGGCTTTTCACGGAAGTGTAATGTGTGCGGGCGTGGTAATTAGTTTAGTGTCGAAATTGCATGCAAATTTAATATTTCATATCTCATGAGTGGAGGATAAACATATTTGCATGCATTATATACTTATGTGTGTATGTATGTATAAACATAATTATAACGTTCGTATGTATATGTATTTGTTTGACAATCAAATTCGAAATACTCGTAATGAAATAAAATTATGGTTTCACAGTAATTAGGGTTGCGCATATAGCACGTGCGCTTATCATTCGCACATTATTCAACGCAAAAAAATTTGGTGAGAAAATTTCTCAGCTAATTAACCAACTCAGTGACACATGGAGAATATTTCATTTTTTTTTGGCGAGCACAGCGAATGGGTAATTTAAGCGGCAGTTTTGTTAAATAATTTTTTACAAAAAAGTATGGATTGGATGGATTTTAATTTAAAGATTTTCGAGTTCTTAGTTAGCCAGATAATGATAAAAACTCATAGGAGAATTTTTCTATTTTATCGGCCATAATATTCAACACTCATTTAAATCTAGTATCTTCTAAAGTGGGGCTGTAAATTTTGGTATAACGTCGTATCTGAGCGCCAACTAACGAAATATCTTAAAGCTATCTTAGTTATAAACAATTTATTTTTTTTTTTTTTAAGAAGAAGAAGAAGAATTTACATGGTGAAATGTTTGTTTTATTCCCTATAAAAAGTATGTTTTAAAAATGGGTTTATTTTCAAAAACTATTTTTAAAATGTTTACGAGTTATTCGAAAAATTTAAATTTTCCCGGTTTCCGATTTTGAAACTAAGAAAAAAAAAAGAATAAGCCGGTTTTATTTTGCATAGTTTTCATACAGTGAAAATGCTTATGTTGGTGTGAAGTCATGACCAAAAATTACAATAAATCCATTTATAGTAAAGATAGCTTTTATTTCGAAAAGAGCAAAGCGAAATAAGTTCAAAGTTTTTTTTTTTTTTAGACTAAAAGCGGAACGCACAAAAGTCAGTGAAAAATTCACGTTTGGTTTTATTTTAACATTAAATTTTATGAATTTATTTTTTTATTTTTTTCGGATTTGATTAGTGCTCTTGCCCAGCAACCGAGTGCTTAGATTTTTCTTAAAAATTCTTCTTTGGATTTGAAGTAAAAGCATCTCTCCATTTTTTTCCTAACACCAAGAAACAGAACACAAACTGGGGTCACCCTAAACTGAAAAAACTTCGAAAAACTCACAACATTTATTGGTTGACATCCTTTTGTGTGATATGAAAAAACCTGTTTGTTCGAAAAAAAATTCGGTCTACTCGATATTCAAAAAATCAATATTTCGAAAGATATTCAAAAAATGCTGTAAACCGGTTTGGAAAAACCGGGGCAATCAACCTATTGATAACATTGTATTTAAAAGAAAATGTTCAATTGTTTTTCTGGCTAGCTATTAATCTTTACAGCAAAAAACTTACAAAATAATTTATTAACCAAAATTTTTAAAATTACATTCCGCGCTCACCTTTAATATGTCACTTTTTATGTTATTTTTTTGCCTTTTATTTAATTGCCAACGCATTCGAACTCAATGTGTGATTAACGCTTTCATTTATGGATTTAAACTCCACTGAAGGGCCATTAAAATAGTAAAATCAATAAGAATGAAAAATCCCATTCGCCGAATTTTACATACAAGTTTAACTTTCAAATATTTTTTGTGCTTTAAAATGAGCATGGCAATTAATTTAAATATTTATAAAGCTGTCAAATGGCCTGAACTGCGGCGCTGATTGACAATCAAACCTCTTTTTTAAATTTTATTTGTGCCGAAAGAGCGACCGCATAACGCGAATAAATAATTCACAAATCACAACAATAAATTTGAAGCAAGAAAACAAAATTACAACAACAACCAACAACAGCGAATGCCAACAACAGCAACAATATTATCAGCAACAACGTTTGCTGCCGCAACAACACAAACCTGTCATTGCAAATGAAAGAGGAGTGAAAGCAATAAATTGCGAACAGCACGGCCACTGCATTGAGACCACAGCCGCCACAGTTGTAAGCAATAGGACAAGAACAACAACAAATATAATTAGGACAGCAGCAGTGGAAAAAGTATGTGTGACATTGGCAACGCTATGAACATAAATACCCCATTGGCAGTAACTTAAAAATAAAAGTCCACTTTCACTTGCACGCAACACACTCACTCAAACTGGTTTAATATTTTATGACACACGCACAAGCAGTAACGTTCACACACACTGACCTTTTTTGGAGTAGCCAAAATTTATGTACCCTCTGTATGTGTGGCTGCTGTGTGGCCATGCGGCAGCAGCGAAAGTCAACATCCACACACTGGCAACGCATCGGTTCACATACTGGCAACGTCAATTCATTGCCTTCGCATTGTTGCAGCACTCGATGCCTATCAGCCGCGATTTTCATGTCAGTCTCATCAGCTTCTAAAGCGCTTCATCACACACACACACATACACACGCTGGCTTGCCACTGCGAACGAAACGCAGCAGCGCATTTTATCTGCCACCACTCTACGACCCCGATCTTCTTGCCTTCTGCGGCTCCCATGCGTTTTCTCCAGCACTGAATTGCTGCTATTCCATTCATTCGCCCCAATCGTATTTCTTACACCAAACTGTATTTCGCCACGTCCTTGACATTTTCCAATGCTCTTGGGGGCCGTGCCACTTGCGTTTGCTGGGTCGCCACAGAAGTGTGTTGTTAGTGTTCATAAGTATGAAGAAGGCGTAGATAAATAGTATGTACATGTCATCGATCAGCAGTAATGTAGAAATGTTGATATGGTTAGGTATTTACGCTGCAGAGAATTCCACATACTTGTTTGCGAAAATAAATCAGAGCATAAGTGTTTATGAATAATTCGCATTAAATATTTATATTGGCCGAGATTAAATACAACCGATTCCTGTTCGCTGTGTTGGTTTTCTTGCGTTTCTTTTCAAGTGCACACAGCTGTGCAAATCAACTCAAGCAGCACAGATTGACTTGCTTTAGAGTCAAGCCACAGTGTTTCGCGTTGGAAGGAAGACTTAAGGTGGCTGCTGAAGCCCAACGAGGTAACATAATTTACATGTAAAATGAGTACTGCTGTGAAAAAAAATCTTGTCTGTTTGCTTTCTTGCAGCAGGAATGAGTGCTCCGAAATTTATTTGTCCAATGAACTAAATCTGTAGTTATATTTTTTTCGACAATTTCTTAAGGAAAATCTTTAAGCTTCCGACATCTTGCGAATAATCTCCTTCCGACGAAAGAAAAAGGTTTTAAAGCTGTTAAAAAAATGGTAAAAAGAATTTAAAGCCCGGTTATGCAAGACGTTTAATTTGTTAAATTAATTTGTGGGATATACAATTGAAGTAAATATATTTAAGCTATAAAATTGTGATTGTTTTTATTTTATTTTCCGTCTTTATTTGAAAGTTTGTTTTGCCCATGCATTTATACAAAAAATTATTTTTGTGTGGTATATCAGAATTATTATTATATCAGAAATTAAGTTACTGGAGAGTTCCTGGCAAGTTACTGGATAATTTTTTTAGGGTACTATAACGATAGAGATCGAGATTGAGATTGAGATTAAAATTATTCTTCTCTAACAGGCATTTTTTTGTTGATCACACCGGTCGTTCGATTTTTAAAACTGAACTGTCAATGTATAAGGCTTGGTATGTAGTTGTGTAATAAGGTTTTATTTTTTTCGAACATGTTACCACTTACTAAAAAATTCAATTCAAATTAGTTAATAAGCTAAATCAATTATTACAATAGATACGTTTATCAATCGAAATGTTTTTGAAAAGGCTTTATTTTTTAACTATATTTAGGAGGTTGCCACTTGTTCACAAAGTCAGATCCAATTTAAATTAGGGATATATATATAAAAGGCTTAAATTTCGAAATATTTTGAAGAGAGTTGCCACCTGTTCGCAAAGTAAAATTAAATTAAAATATAATCAAATTACACGAAATATTAAAATATGGGTACAACGAAAGCTTTAGTTTGAAAATGCTTTAAATTATGATTGCCACCTATTCAAAAAGCCACACATTTAGATTAAACTTTGAAAAAAAAAAATAAACGAAACAAATATGAAACTACATAGGCAACGCCTGCATATAATTTATAAAGAAATGAGATTAACACAGTTTTATAACCTCAATTAATTTTGATGTGGAAAAAAATGTACTGCTGAGTATCCTTGCACTAAAGTTTATCACATGCAATAAGGTTTGTAAAGACGATCAAAAGTGAGCCCTCGGAACCCTGTGTCTACTCTTTTCAACTGCTATGTCCGTAAATAGAGTGCGGCAACACTTGCGTAAACAACTACTCGCGGAGCCTAAGCCGCAACCGCGGGCTCATCAGAGTGAGCTTAACAGCTGGCTGTAAGTCAGCAGGCTGTTGTGTATGACCATTCAACCCAGCAATTTTGTTTTCCCTAAGCACTCGATTGGAAAAAGGTCAATGCAGAAAATGTCCAATAACATGAAAAAATACGGTCAAAGCACTAATAGGGAAGACAGCGAATGCAACAAGGCAAATGAGCACAAATAAGCTGCAACATGAGTAAATAGAATTGTGTCATGCATTCCACACTCGTACATGTACATTTGTGGCAAGAAAAATTTTCACAATTTTAATTTTAAGCAGCTGCAGTGAGGGAATTACCCAGGTGGAGATTAAATTATTTTCCTTTAACCATTTTCTCTCCAATAATTTCCTCATTCATGCCACACGTGCTAATGCAGCACAAGGATATTTCAGTTTGCTTATCCGCTGAGGTGCGTGCGACTTGGAAATTGTGTGGTTATTGCTGCTGCTGCACAACAAAAGCTGGCCACAGGCAAAAAAGTCACCGCACAAAAGCCAATGCTGCTCATTCGTGGCTGCCGTTTTGTCAGGCTAATGTTATTGTCGCACACGGAAACAATGCATTCGCATTGTTAAGCTCGAGTTTCCACTTTTTACCCAGCTAATGTCTTTGCGGCACGCGTAACTGTTGCCAATTTGCAATTTGCCACCTTTGCGTGCACTTAGCTTTTATATTTTTTTTTGTTTCGTGCATTGTTCGCCTTGTTCTTGACACGTTTGCCACAGCTGTTTTGTTAGTTTCTTGCTTATGCTCTGTTTTTCCCTTTCTTTTTTTCTTTGTTATGTTCTCCTTTTTGTTCTAGATACTTAGTGCCACACTTACTTCGGTTAGTGCAACTATTCGCATTGTTTGTATCTCGAAATTTTTGGTCGCTCACTTATTGCTTGCACTGCTGCGACTGTTTTCATTGCCTCTAAAAAAAAGCAAACACACAATAATTTTGCAATTTCAGTACTGGAGCGACAAAATATTTCCGCGCTATCTTTAGGGCCACATTGGAGTCGAATTGGTGTCACAGCCACATAACTAGCGGTGAAGCATGCAATAATGCAAGTGTTGAAACAAAAGAGAGCTTTGCGAACAGACAATAATGAAAGTTCATGCCCCACTTTTGGGCTGCGCAAATCAACATTTCCCCGCTCATATTTCTACGGAGGATTTCTTGTCTCTAACCTACTCGATGCGCTTATTTGTATATGTGTACTTATACATACTTACTTGTGTATACATATACACTCGCGCATATTTAACATTATGGCGACCTGAAGGCAATCCAAGTGCAAATTTCCTACAGAACTCAGAGATATTTTAAAACAAGGAACCAGCGAAAATGTCGCATCGCACCCAACTACCAACTATTCTTTTTGCACAGCGCATAACTTTCAATGCAATGGTTTTCTTTTTACTGCTACGCTATCTATCATAGCATTTGCAAGTAGATATGTACTTGCATACCTCCTAATTCATTTTGCTTAGCACTCGAATTGCTCCTGGAACTTTAATTGCTTTTAACTTGTTAGGTGTTTCGCAAATTGCGCACTCCGAACTTTGTAATAAATGTTGCCACAAGTGATTTTTTGTCAAGTAGCTAATTTATGTACTAGCAACTGTGCTGGTGGAGTGAGAATTCATATGTATTTTTATAGTTTTTGGTTTGGCAAAGGAAACATCTCCAAAGGATGCACGCGCACTGAACGTAAGATGGTAATACGTCACAAAATTTAACTACTTTAAACAAAAACTAAAGCAAAATATATAGACCAAAAAATGATAGTGTAGGTACAGCAAACAAGCGCAGATTTAAAAGAAAATATTTTAAAATAATTAAAAATATAAATCAAACTTAAAGAGGGAATGCTGTCGAAAAATATTGAAAATACGACATTGAAACTTAACAGATGCAATTACAAGGAATCTTTCTCAAATTCCGGGAATTTGTGTAAACTTTTTATTATTTTTTTAATTTTCGCTAAAATTACAATGTAGTTTTTTAATATAAACTCAATTTAACTGAATACATTTATCCCAACGACTACTTTTCTAAGCCGTCCTCAAGGAACTTTTTCGCTGTCTCCTCAGTCCATATATTTATGTCAAGTTTTACGTCAGTTAAACTTTCAAATCGAATACCACGTAAGGATTTTTTCAAATCTGGATACAGGTGATAAACACTGGTTGCAACGTCCGGCGGGAATAAGTTTGGTGCGGAAGCAATTCCCGTCGTAAATCTTTCAAAACAACTTCGTTTTTGTTGCAGTTTGTGGTTCTTGCGTTATCCGGTCGCTTATGCAACTTTCCAGGCAGGTTTTTTGCAAGTGCCTGCCGAGGCACTTCGTCCGTTGAATAATTTCTGATGTTTTCACACCTTCTTTTTACAAAAAGAAAATTATTGAGATTTTGCTGCGTCTTCTATGATTATAAAAACAGTGCCATGAAAACACGTCCTAAATCAATCTGAACAATATTCCATATCTAAAATTCCGAAACAAAATAACTCCATAGCCCCTTTGGGTAATTCTGTAAGTGAAAGTTGTATAGTTTCGAAGCTGTATTAATTGCATTTCGCCATCAAAAAAGAAACCTTGCTTATTGCAGCTAAGCTCATGTCAGGAGGGGAAGGGGATAAAGAAAACCTTTTTTACCATTCTACTTCCATTTTTTAACGGATTTGAGCAAAAATTTATGCTAAACGACCTTAACTGGTATCTGGAAAATGGACCCCATGTTTTCCATTTTAAATCTCATAAATCTTTTAAAATAGGGATTATTTCGCAGTCTTGCAAAGCCCTTGCACGGTGCACGGTTTGCAAAGCTTTCCCATAGAGGAGCAGTTTTTACCGTGCAATCCATGCAAAAATTAACCTTTTGCTAATATAAAATACTATTGAACTAAGGGAAAGTGGAATTTGTTTTACATATATAAATTCGTATTTGAGATTTAAACCAGAGAAACGTGTGGCGATTTAACTCTGTTTTAATTGGAAATGGGAATATGGATCGAAAGTTAAATGATGTGAGTACAAATAGGTATTTGGTCCATAGGGCACACGACCAAATACTTTCTTGCAAACATACTCGAATTTCCAATTAAAACACAGCTAAATCGCTACACATTTCAATAGCTTAAATCTCAAATATAAATTTAGCTAAAATAATTTCACTTGCCCTCAGTTCTTAACCCCAACAAAATCTGCTTCAGTTCGAATAATCGTTATTTAATCTGCTAATCCTGGGAATTGCTTTGTCACAAATTTTTTATCAAACACAACATTCAAAAGTGTTAACCTTTTTCCCTTGTTCTTTGAGAAGCTTATGTCCAATAACAATATTTTAATTCAATTATATATTTTTTTTTTTTGTTCAAAGCAAACGACTTTTCTAGTGGGTGATGAAAATGCAAAAAGGGAAATTTGCATTGATTTTTGCTACAGACAGCAGCTAGCAACGCACACACACACATTCACAAAAGCACTGAAGCTGACATGCAATGGAAAAGTGCAGACGCCAGCAATAAGCACACGTGCCACACTTCAATTTGCAGCATCCACAAAATGATACATGCATACAGAGTACATACATACATAGATGGTAGCACACAAAAGGCAATATGTTCGTGTTGCTGCTGCAAATACAACAATAAATGCAAAAATTGTTACAGCGAATGAATCAAACTTTGCTGACAATACCTCAGGTAGTGGCAATCTCTAGCTTACAACTGCACATGCATGCATGCCACAAACATATGTATGTAGTATGCATGCAAATCCACTAATACCCCGCAGAAAAATAGACTAGTTCCATACTAGCTCACTCTTGATAGTTGCGAATATTTTTCTGTTAAACTTCTTAACATTTTGTCAAGCAGAATATTTGCCTTGCCTGTCGCTTAGTATGACTTTTCCTAACAAAATCGAATTCAACTCTAGCAGAGAGAAAGTGGTCCACTTTTGCTTCTTACGAACTGGTTAGCATCGAATAGAAATTCATTTCACCAATGCAAATTTGCTCGGCAGGCTTATACAAAACAATAGCACATGTGTATGTATGTATGTACATATGCCCACGATGCTGCAACTAAACAATGCCACACATATTGCCACTACACCGGCTGTCAGCCACACTTCCACATACATGTACCACCTCATATCCGATGCAGGTTTATGCAAGTGTTGTTGCTTGGATTGTTATGCCAAGCTAGCACTTTGATGGCCCAGGGATTGACTTTTTTGTGCAGCCTCTGTTCTATTATACTTTCGCTGGTCTTTTACTTGCACTTTTCACTTTTTGTTGTTGCTGTTGTCCTTCCGTATCTACCTTTAGCTGGTAGTAAATGATAGTCTACAGCTGCTTTAAACTATAAATAGATTCTGGTCAACAAATGAGAATGTACGAGTAATGGAAGGTATTTGGCGGGGGCGAGAAGAGCTTGGTGCTGGCAGCTTGAACATTGGACATTGAAGAACAATTTAAAGTGACTAGGTTTATTTATTTTTGCATTCGTCATATCGGAGTACTATGAAGGATGGTGTTGTATTTTTGAATTAGTATTTTATGTGAAATATTATTTTTATTTATCTTATAATTGCAATTTGCTACCCAATTCAAACCTATGCATTAATTTGTGTTTACAAAATCTGTGTTCTACTCCATAAAATTAAATGCTAAAAGAGTTATGTATAAGTATAATTGGTATTTCTATAAGACGTATGCGATAAAGAGAGGGCTAAGGAAGTAATTAGTAAGTAAGGCTGGGAGTAATAAAAAGGAAAGGCGATGTTCCTCACAGCAGATAAAATTTAAGTCTAAGTTATTTAGCTTTTTTTTGCATCTCAATTATTTTTTGCGAAGTAAGGAAAAGGTTTCTTCTTTTCTTTCAGTTTTCAAATTTGAAATAAGCTTAGAACCAAGGAATTTTGAACAGCTAAATAGTAGCAGTAAAGCAGTTGATTTTATTTTATTTTCAAATTATTCGGTCTCTAAACTGTCCAATGTGGGTAATTTTTTGACAAAAACTCTTAACTGTCAAATTTATTTGCATGAAAATCCTAAAAAAAAACGATTGAACAACAGTCTTTGGAACGTTTGCTTAACTCAGCAGTATAAACGCTTATAACTGGGTTCCTGCAAAGGATGTCTTGATGCTTCTGGAATAAAACAAATTTACAAAGAAACAAGATCGCACAAAGTTTTAATGCTACTATCATGCTTAGAACTATTAAATTATTTTCAATGGTTGTATGAATAACATTCCACCCAACAACATGGTATGCTGGTGATTTAAAATCGTCATTCGCATAAAGGAGTCAATATTGGTGACAAGCCAAATTAAAAAGTGTAAAAAAGCGCTTCGAATGACTAAAGTGTTTATCATATTCCCTTTTTTGTGGCTACTGTTGCAACATCTCACGCTTGCAGAACTTCAATATCTAAATAAATACATTCATATATGCATACCTAGGCAGATATTCATAAAGTGTTAAGTAAAAACGTAAATGGTATGAAAATGAAGCCAAGAGATCCCAATTCAATTTTATTTTCTATTATTTTCATTTTGCCTCAATCAGATATCAAATGCAACATGACAGCACAATTGGTTATGCAACAATAAAGTAAGAATTTTTCAAAGCATCACAGGCCTTCGCCCATGCATATGTATGTATGTATTTAGGTTTGCTTGCATGTAGTTATAAGTATAGGCGAATATTTCAGGGAAAATGTAGAACCAGGAAATACATTACACTTCTTCATACACATATTAAAATATGGACGTAGGCAAGCATATCAACGTACATATATGTATATATTGCCTTGTGGTCAGCTGATTAAGTCAAGTGACATTTTGACTACTTTTCGCTATTTTTATTACGTTTATTTACTGCATATATATTTTTATAAATATCTAGCACTTAACCTAACCAGCGCCAAATAAATCCACATTTCAAAAAAAGGTACAAAAATTATGAAAACTCCAATAACTTTTAGAAAAATTTTGGCTGTGTAGTTTTGTAGCCCATTAAATTTTAGTAGGTTAACGTGCAAATTTCAAGACGCCAGAAAATCGCGTTGATTTTTAATAATTTTTTTTACTGACGGTTTTGTGCATTTTCTTCCATATAAAATATTTAAACAAAAGAAAAATAGCCAAAACTAGTCAAAATGTCACTTGACATAATCTGCTGACTCCAAGTTTATATGTATGTATGTACATATACCTAAATGAATAGATGATTGTGTGGATCTAATTTTTATTTTACACAAATGCATAGAAAGTGAGAGAGCAGCTACTTTCGTATGCAAAATAAAATCAGCAACAGCAATCACTTTATCCGCAGCAGTAACAAATCACATAGCTTATGCTTATACAGCCAATATTTCACCTTTACCCCGACAATGCAACTGCAGCACAAAAAAAATACAGAAGAAGTAACAACATACAACTTGCAACTGGCAACAACTCCGACAAATGCTCGTATAAATGCCAACTAATGCGTTTATGTCCTTCAATCGTGATTGCCACTTTCAGGTTGACTTTTGGCTTTGCCGCAACCGCTGAGTGAGCTCACCGACACACCCGCTGCCATAAAGCTGCCATAAAGCTGCCACACAATGCGAGCAGCAATGCAAATTCATCCGATTAGGGGTAAAAGAGTGTGGTGGAGGCCAGTGTGTTAGACAGGGGGAATCCATAATGTAGCTAGAAAAGCGTACATAAATCACTACAAATCGAATTTTGCATGGCTGCAACATTAGCTGCAGTGCTTTGATATTTTTTTTGTCTGTTTTATTTGCTTTTTTTTTTGTTTTATATGCTTTGGCTTTTGCTACTTTCATTTGCATTTTACATATACGCTACTTTCTGCTCAGTACTTCCTCATTTAAATGCGAAAAAATGCCAAACAAATGGCAAACGTCAAACGATATAAATAAAATGCAATGCGCTTACTGTCACATCCTCTAATTCTTCATCTGCAGAGACACAATAGTTAGTTGAGGGTTTGTTTTTCGACTCTTATTTGTTCTCTCATTTCAAGACGGTTGGAGCTTCATCTTGTTGCTCAGAGAAGAGAAGGTTTTCAATTCCAAGAAAGAGATCTTTGCATCCACCTTTGGAAAATTTAGCCTTCACGGCGAAATTTGGTTGCGATCCAGGTAGGCGCTCACATTTTTACGGGAAAATGGGGCAGATGTAGAGCTGTAGAGTTTACGAAGGGTTTTCTTGATATTGGATCTTTCAACACGCCACCTAGGAGGGTACTACTTAATGACAGGATATGAAAAAATATTATTAAAACGACAAATACTAGAATTATTCTCAAAATTTTTTTCTCTTCTTCAAACGGATATTAAAAACAAAATCACTGTATACAAGCTATATTTTCTTTAATCTAAAGAAAATTGCACCTTCAGTTTTTTTTGTATGGCCAATTTCTATTGCCAATTCATAACGCGTCTATTTACAGCTACAAACTTAACTGCTGACTTATTGTTTTCAGCTATGCAAACTATACATTGTAGTTTTTTTCAATACTTTTCATTAAATGTCATAAATCAAATGAATCAATTCAGCTTTGTTTCCACTACACGGAACACTTCTCCACAGTCCATCGACCAAAACCATTCAGAAATATGCACACATACATATATAGCCGCTCGTGATCCACTTGAGTGGAATAATTTCTTATCTTCTACCTAGCAGTGGCATGACAAGCCATGGCAACCAGCTGGAACTTATTCAATTTTATTAAACCATTTGTTTATCTTTACGACTAAAAATGTTCAACGTCGGCAAAAAAAAAACAAGTTTTCCACTCTTCAGCTTCATACAAATGTCATTATAATTCTTATACGATTTGCCTGCGTGTTGCATCATTGGCCTGTCGGTGCTTAATTATTGCTTTACAAGTTCACCACCCGTTCGAGTGTCTAACTAAAGATGATAAATTGTTACCGACAGAAGGAAATCGCTGGGTTTACTAATGAAAGAGCATTGATTTAGGCTGAGAGGTTAGAGAAACAGTTTTTTTTTCGGTTTTGCTTGTGTTTGCGTGTGAATGTAGGGGGTTGGTCCAAAACAATCTAAGTAAATTTCAAATGAGTATTTGTGTATATGGGCGTTAGTACACATCTGCTTGTGTCCCTTAGTGGATATAAATATTGTACTAATATTTAATTTGGTTTACCTAAAATGTGTGCGTGGTTTCCAGTCTGTGGTGGCAAGCACTTTCAGAGATTTCATTTGTAAAAATATCTAAATATGCATATGTGTATATATGTATGTATATATGTAGACACTGAAACACACGCCCTTAAATGTGCTTTTACTGCTCCAAATTGCCATATAATGTAATGTTTTACCAGAATAACTAGAAGAAGCAGCCTTTTTGCCTTTTCTACACTAACGCACATAGCTAAACATGTACATACATTAGGGCGGGTCAATTGACCTTCGCAAAACGGCACTTTATTACAAATTTTGCATTTTTTCAGAAATATTTTAAATTTCGCACACAATTTTAAACTCAGATTTATATGGTGTTTGTTAAAATATAAGCCATATTTTAAATAAAAATTAACAATACATAATTTTCAACATGAAAACGATTGTGAATATTAATTTTTGTGAGTGACTGTAATTTATTTAATAAAATTGCAAAAATGCATGTATTTTGTATAGAATTTCAGTTATATGAAAAAAAAATATTCAAGGAAAGGTAAAATTTTTTTTTTTTTTTTTAATTTAAAACCCTCTGGTGGATTTTTAAGAAAAGGAAAAGTCCAGAAATAGATTTATCATACCAAAACACCTTATTGTATGTTTTTGTTCAAAATATAGCACTTGTTTACGACACTATTTACAACAAAATGCTGAGTAAACGAAATAAATGTTCGCAATTTGGCAAACTCCAAATTTATTTAAGGCCAATAGTTTCTTCAGCAAATTTGCTTAGAATTACACGTAGAATCTTCCTTGCTGCACGCTTATAGTCAAAAAACATCTTCCATACAAATTAACCCGCCCTAACATACATACATATGTTAATGTGGGAAAACTTATATTATTACACTTTGTCGATTTTGAGCTTCTACTGTTATAAAGCCAATATACATATACGTTTGCACATATCTTTAGGTATTTCTACGTTTTTACATTTTTACTTACTACTGTCTGCCTTTTCTTTCTTACCCATTACATTGTTTCATAAATACATAGCATTGGCTTCTACTAATTTCGTCTTTCTTTCGCATTTTATTAGAGGTGTTATTGGCTTTTAAGTTGCCCATTGAGAGACTAAAGAGATTTCAATGGCCTTAAATGAGTCTGGTAACCTCATTTGATAGTATGTGTCTAGTAGAGCTATATGAATAAAGACTTTAAATTCTTTACGAAGCATTTTATTGCATTAAGTTAACTTTGAATAAAAATAAAGATGGTGTCTAAAAAGAAAAGAAAAGACAGTGCATAAGAATGAAATTCATATTGACACAAGGTGAAAGTTGCAGCAGCAACAACGACAAGTAATTTTTAAGCAGAAAAGAAAACGACGTCAATTCTCATATAAAAATTTATGATTATCGTTAATTTCTTCATGATCCGATGATCGGATTTAAACCAAGTTAATATGGTAACACCTTTCCTTTAAAAAATGAATTATAGAAATCGGTAAATGTGGTCCAAAGTTATGTGGTAACATACATACAAAAAATCCGACGAATTGATTACCTTACCCCTTTTTGTGAAGTCGGTTAAAAACGGCGATTTGTTTGGAAATAATATTTTTTGATACGTTTATGTTGATGTTTGATTTCATTTATCACAGAAGAAATGACCTAGCAGAAGTCTAAAGGGCTGTTTAGATTATTGTTGAAATGGTCTTGGTGACTATGGTTGGAATCTAGCCCAACTAAACTTAATTTTTGAACATTGAATGGCCTGTCTAACCGAGTAGGGCATTATTAAGAATTGCAGCCGCGTTAAGTACTTAGGATTAATCACTTATATTGAAGATCCTCTTCAAAGATTTAACAACTTATTGGAAATGTTAACAGGTGGAAAAGTCGAATATGGTGGCCACTGTTGCGAATAAATTAAGCTTGGAAGTTTTTTTCTAAAATATGTTGGACTTCACGAGGCTTGTGCAGTAGTGCCGAGACTCGTTAAAACGTGCAATGATTTCTACCCAATTGGGGCCAAGGTAATAAAGCATCGTTTAAAATCTTTTTACGGTAGATTTGTTAGTTTACCTTTACGCCCTCTTCAATGCAAAATTCCACTGGACGACATTCTTCGACACTTTTCTTAAATTCTGACTGTTTTTTATGATGAATGATATTTTTAAATAAAAAATGCAAAAAAAAAACGAAATTTTAGCATTTTTAATTGGTAAAACTTCGAGTGCCTACCTGTGTATATATAATGGGCGTTTTGAAGAACACCACTCCGTATATACAGAAGTAAGCTACGGATCTATCAAGAAAACTCTGATTCTAAGCAACTATGGCTAAAATCAACCGGACCAACGTTCAAGGTATCCATTTATTGCAAGGGGAACGTCTCGGCAACAACGCGCGGAGAAGTAACAAACCAACCACATTGCTACACTGCTACCACCACATGCACATCTATACGGCCAGCAGGCGCACACATACGATCGAACAGCAAAAACAAATGGATTTTTTTTCTCTACACAAGTACACCCATTGGCAGGCAGACAAGCGAAAGCCTAAGGGAAAGGCGCCGGCAGGCGATGCAACAGTTAAAGCGCCCACGCGCCTAAAAGCCGGCAACACTACAAAGTTTATTGGCATAAAAAATCAAAACAGCGGAAAACCACAACCACACCGTTAAGCAGGCTAAACGGCGAGGAAAAGAGAGCTAAAAAGTGCGAACTTAAAGTGGTAAACAGTTTTGCTAAAATCGCAGAAAAAGGGCCTCACACAGCAGGCCAGAATAATGCAGAGAAGAAGAAGAAGCAGAACAGTTAAGTGTGCAGAGAATGCGTGCAAAAGGCAAGCAATTGAGGAAAAAAGATGAAAACTTCCAAAGAGACGTTTAAGTGCAATAACATCTGCAACAACAACATAGCACTAGAACTATAACAAAACTGTAGCGGCACAACTGCAGCTGTAACTGCAACATCAACAACACAGCCAGAAAAAACGGCAACAACGCCCACAAAAAAGCACCAATACTACAAGCGCCCAGCAAAAAGGGTAGGCGCCGACGAGTAATCGAAAAATGTGCAGCCGCCCGAGCAACGGAAAAAAGGTGAAAAATGGCGAGTGCTGAGTGCTGAGTGCTGAGTGCCGAGTGACGATGGTTCGCGGTAGCGGAAGAAAAGTTGTAGAAAACATAAACAATTTTTATTGCAACTTGAGAACTTCTACCTACAAATACCATTGCATTTCCATCCAGATTTAAGTGGAGCTTCAGTGCAAATAATACAAGTGAAGTTTTTTTGTAGCGTTTGAGTGCGACAACTGCTGCCAACAGAAGGTCCTTTTCAGACTCGGTAGTAAGGAATAATTGAACAAAATATTACAAAAAACATAAACAGGCAACGCGCAACTGCCAACAGCCGGCTTGGCTGAGAAGGGTCAACGACTGCAGCGAAAATATAAAATCAGTACGAAGATAATTTTTAGGCGGCTACGAAGGCACGACATTAATTTTAAACTTGTTGCTGTGGTTGTGAATGTGAACGCGAAAAATATTTGCCTGCAGCATGCAACAAACGCTTGCAACGTACAAAAGCAAGATGATTTGCATGGTGAACACCCTAGCTTAACTCGTTCTCGTAATGTATCATAACTCGATACTATGTACTTATATATTCACAACTAAGTTTAGTGACCAAAACCTAAACCTTAAAGGCGTTTAGAAGATTAATCGAGTCGAAGTTAAGTGAATTAATTCGGTTTATCTATGTAAAGCATTTTACATGGATATGGGCGACAGGTCGTATACGTAACATTGAAGAAGTGCGCGCTATCAGAATTTATGAAGATTCGTTTACAATTATCGCTCATAACTAACCAACTAAAATAGGAAAACGATTTTCGATTAAATTTAATTCCCAAAATTAAATTCCGTGTGCAGTAAATGCATTTCGTTGTGGCAATAATGAATTTCCTAAAAGCAAGCAACTGCCACACCGCTGCTCTCACACTTACCACCCGCATGTGGTCTTGGGGATTTTGATTATTAATCTCACGGCCAGGTGATTTTGAAATTTTCAACTTTGAACCGTAAAAGCAAATAGAACAATACTTATTTAATACAGATACATTTTTAATTAAACCAAATTCGCACACTTTCAGCTATTCAAATGCAGAGTAAGCTATTAAGTAAATACAATTTTCAAAGAATTAAATGAACTGACTTAGTAGTATTGCAAGCCGAAACCAAATTTTTCAGTTCAGCAAGAATACAGATAAAAGTTTACAAAGATGATATTAGATAAATTTTAATTAAGAAAGACACTATTAGCAACTGAATGATAATACGAAAAGAGAAAGCGACAATGAAAATGCGACATTTTTTGGTAGAAACGAAATCACCTTAAGCAAAACTCAAATAGGAATATGGTTGTTATTGGTATTGCCCCGTACATTGTCAAAGAAGCGGTGGTTAGAGCAGTGAAAAGTGGAAAAATACTACAATTTTATTATTTTTCTTCCTGACAGCTCAGATTGTTCATTGTTGGAAAGACATTTCAATAAGTCATAAGTTTTCTCATTTGGTGCATAAAATGCAAATGCAGACAAGCAGACGACAGGCTCAATACCGCCCACGAAGGCAATGGCCGAAGAGAATCATCTAACTGCATGCAGTGTGGCAACGCCAAGAAAGAAAAACCAAGCAACCGAGGCAGTGGCACCAACACAGACAATGTTCGATAGCATACTTAATTTGAATTTAGGTTTGGCTGCTGCTTGGGTTCGATTCTATCACAATTTTCCATTCAGCAGCATTGAGATAAAATTTCACATTCTTTAGAGATTTGAATGCGCACAGACGGTTGGCGAACAATGTTAATGCTGGTTAAATCCATAAAATCCACCTGGGTCATAAGTACTCATACTGTATCCAATTTTATATATATATTCCAACCATGTGTGCCTATGTACGCCTATGGTGCTGTATATATGTACAAAAAAAAA
>NW_023458572.1:475358-488046 GCF_013731165.1 Rhagoletis pomonella
CAGTCATAGATATTGTGTAATTTTTTCGTTCACGGTTGCAGATATTATTTTATTTAGTTAACTTGTTGAGCAATGCTTTCTTAATTACAAAAAGCGATTCAGATATGTCGATGCAATCATAATGCTTGTTAAAATCTTGGCATAAGCACCGAAAAGCATCATGCATTTCAAAGTTTGATTTACAAATACTCAACACAATAGGTTTAAAATGTCTCGTGGGTCTTGTAGGAATACAAAAATTTATCTCACTCAGTAAAAAGGGACTACTGACCATCCCGTTCATTAATTTAATTAAAAAAAGAACACCAAGCATCTCTCTACGACTCTGAAGCGTCGGCAAATCTATAAGCTTCAGGCGATCCTTGTAGGGTGGGAGATTTTTAGACGAGTCCCAACATAAATTTTTGAGGGCAAATAACAGGAACTGTTTCTGCACTGATTCGAGCCTGTCACTATGAATTTGATAGCTAGGATTCCATACTATAGATGCATACTCCAAAATCGGTCTAACTAGAGAGGTAAAGAGAACTTTAGTGACATAAGGATCGTTGAACTCCTTGGCCCAGCGCTTAAGAAAAGCCAACAATCCTCTAGCCCTAATCACGCAGGAGTTTATGTGAGACTTGAATTCTAGTTTCGGATCCATAGTTACACCTAGGTCAATGAAATTGGTCACTTGCTCAACATTGTGGTCAGATATCATATACGAATTTGGATAGAACGATTTTCTAGAGAAGGTCATGAATTTACACTTTTTCAAATTTAGTGACATGGAATTTGCTTCACACCATTCGAAAATGCAGGTTAGGTCAGCTTGCAAATGCTCCCTATCTTCTGCAGTACTAATGTACTTAAAGAGCTTAACATCATCAGCGTACATTAAGCATTTCGAGTAATTCAACACCTTAGGAAGGTCATTTATAAATAAAATAAACAAGACGGGACCAATATGGCTGCCCTGAGGTACGCCGGATGTGACATGTATTGGCCGGGAGGTACAATTTTTAAAAAATTACTCTTTGTTTCCTATCCACTAAGTAAGAAGAAAGCCAGCTGAGAAGAATAGGAGGGAAGCCAATTCGATCAAGTTTATATATAAGGGTTGAATGAGATACCTTGTCAAATGCCTTGCTGAAATCAGTGTAAATCACGTCCGTTCGAAGATTGTTTTTAAACCCATTAGACACATAAGTAGTGAATTCAAGAAGATTGGATACAGTTGATTTACCTTTGCAAAAACCGTGTTGCGATAGATCAATAGCAGAAGTAATAGAGTGAGATAGTTCTTCCGTAACGATTGCCTCAAAAACTTTAGCAATAGCACAAAGCTTCGCAATTCCTCTATAGTTTACGATGTTAGTCCTACTTCCATTTTTATAAAGTGGCAAGATAAACGAATCCTTCCAGGAAGATGGGAAGACACCCTGTTTTAGGGAAGCATTAAAAATATTTGCCAGAGGCTTATACAAATACTCTGCACAACTTTTAAGAACACTTGTGGGTATACCGTCTGGGCCAGCTGTATATGAAATTTTATAACAATTCAAATGAATGAGGACGTCCGCAGCAGATATCGATGGAATTCGGATACAATCAAATGATGGCAGATCGAATGGGTAGCTAGATAGATTCGAATTCAGTTGGGAAGATGTAGAACTGGCAGAGTAGTTTGACTCGAAGAAACCAGCAAACATATCGGCAATAATATTTTCGTCACTGGAAACTAAGTCATTTAACTTCAATGTTGAGGGATAACCGTTAGTCTTACGCTTAGTGTTCACAAATGCGTAAAACGATTTGGGATTAGAAACTATATTGAGTCGAACCCTGTTAATATAATTATTGTAACACTTTTTGTTCAATAGATTGTATTTATGCCTAAGAATGGAGTACGCGGAGTAGTGAGAAGACAAGCCAGATTTTTTAAAAAGCTTAAATGCTTTGGATTTTTGATTTTTTAAGCGTTTCAATTCGCCAGTAAACCACTGAGCGTTAGACGTTACGTTAGCTTCCTTAACAAGAGGAATGATTTTACTGAAAATGTGGCGTAAGGAATTGCTAAAATGTAAGGCACTATCTTCAGCATTCCCATCATACTGGGGCCAAGTTATCTTCGATATCTCTAACCTAAGTTTATTATAATCTGCTGTTTTAAATGAGTAACGCTCCGCTCTTGATTTTTTACTGATAAAGCAACATGAGTTGCGTGAATTTATCAAGGACAATTCTAGTGGTGGGTGGTGAGAATCAACAGGGGTAATCAAAGCATAGCTAGGGGCTATTGTGACGTTGGAAACATCGTCCACAAAAACTAAATCCAGACATTTACCTAAGTTATTACTAACAGAGTTGATCTGGTAAAGACTAAGATCTGACAGATCGTTCAAAAATTGATTGAAGAGATCACGAGAGGAATTTGGTACTAGAATACCATCTATTAGATCCCAAGAAACACCCGCAAGATTGAAGTCACCCAGGACAATAACAGTATCGGAGGGCTTCACCATGGCATGTAGAGAGAGCAGTAAGGAGGAGTGTGTTAAATAAACAGAAAGGCTCGAGTTAGGTGGTATATAAGCAGCAACAAGATAAACGCTAATAGAATGATATCTTATTCGAACGCAGAGGAATTCAACTTCATCGGTGTCAGTGAACTCAATTTCTTCAGAAGAAAGGTCAGTCTGGACAGCGATTAAGACGCCTCCACCTTTTTTATTTAAACGGTCGTTTCGAAACACTTCATACTTAGGACACAAAATTTCCGAGTTGAACACATTCGGCTTGAGCCAGGTTTCAGTAAACACCAGTACTTTGAAGTCAAAATCATAGGACTGCAAGTGTAACCTTGATAGCTTTGTGTTCAAACCTCTCACATTTTGGTAGTAAATGCTAATGGTGAGGTTACTTATTAGTTTTTTGATGCCGAGGTGGAAAGCGGAAGTTGAGCCAAATTTTGCCCTTGCGGTCTAGATCTAAATTCAAATTCGCGAATGAAGGCACCGCTTGGCCAAAAAGATGGGCTCATTACTCTATCAAAGCAGTCTTCGGATATGTCTATTTTAAAAGAAGAAATGCTTCTTTCATACGAGAATCTGAACTTGCGTACATGCAACTCATTTGCTATCAGCCTGGAAGTTAAATACCCCTTCACATCATCGGCAGTGGTATCTTTTGAAAACCTAGATATAAAGACCGATTTTTTGGAAGGGACAACGATTAAATCCCTCGGGACGGGGTTAACGCAATCGGAAACGGTTTCAGATGTGGTAGGGGGTTGCGGAACAGGGGGTTGCGGAACAGCTGTCAACTTTTTGGAAGGAGCAACGATGGCTTCGGATGTGGTAGGGGGTTGAGATGTAGTTGTGGAGTTTTTGGAAGGAGCAACGACTACTTGCATTGGAACGGTGTTGACGCAATCGGAGATGGCTTCAGATGTGGTGGAGGGTTGAGATGAAGCTGTTGAACAGGAATTTAGTGAGGCTCCAGTAGAAGAAGGACGTGGTTGGGGAGATTCAGTCCGCCGAGGAATCGGTGCGTTAAAGCTTATGAGTTCTTTGTTCATAGCTGGAGTCAAAAGTGGGCGGTTCTGCGGAAGATCCAGGTCCACAGTGATGGGATTCAACACAATATTTTCCACGCCTCTCCTACGTCTCTTAAGACCTTTTCCAGGAGAAGGAGAGGAGGAGGAAGTATCTAATAATTTAAATTCTTTGAATTCATCCTCATACTTCTTGAACTTCTCGTTGAGCAGTTTTAGCTCTTTGCTTATCTCCGAAAATCCATTTCTAGCGGTTCTAAATAGTTTACAGAGATCCACAACAGTTTTTTTACACTTTGGACAGGACCAGCGAAGTCCATTGTCACCAATAATCATATCCAGAACTCTCCCATTAATACCAGCACACTTTAAATGAGACAGTTCATCGCAAAGCCAGCACGCCACAAAACGGTCCGAACCGGCTTTTACATTACATTTTTCGAACAGACAGGACATTTTTAGCGAATTTAATTAAAAAAGAATAAAAATAGCGAAATTAGGAATGTATTGTACGAAAACGTTTCAAGCTCACAGTAATTGGCAGTTTAATAGCTAGTGGTCTTATTTAGTGAAGTTCAATGGTTAGAAACCGTGCTGAACTTAACAGTTTTAAAGCCACTGAGTTAACAAAATCAGCTGTCACCAAGAAAGCGACTGTCGATGATAAACAAAGGTGTGTGTAAAGCGCGAAAGAAAGCAAAATGAACAACAAATGCGATATTCCTTACACTCTCACGCAAAAGCAACAATAATGCACCAAAACAGGCAAAATATGCACGAAGGCCGACTAAATAAAACTTTTCAATCAACGCACTTTATGACTAAATCAAGTCAATTTATTGGAATTTGGCTTCAGTAAACTTTTTACGGTGTGAATAACACAAATTAGAACTGCTTAGCACTTTGTAAACGAGTTAAACTTTGGAAATTCTTTCAAGCGAAAGTTTAAGTGACCGCACAGTACGAACGTTGCCATATATATATATGGAAGGACTTGATATTTCAGCCCTGAGTTTTTCCATATTTCGATATGAACCCACTTTTTCTTTTCCAAAACCTTCGCAGATCAAGTTTATAAATGCGAATGACCTTCATTAACGCCTTGGGGCACTTGATGCAGAGATGATATCTTAGCGGCGAGTGCGATACCTAAATATCGCACTTCTGATACAGTGCCGTCATCGATGCAATTAAGGGCTTAGGTTCTACTTCCTGTAAAATGAATGATTGTTTTTATGTTGTGAGGGTTAACTTTCCAATTCAACTTAAGACCTGGAAATTGTACCATTCAATACTACAAAGGCTAAGTTGGCAAAAATACCCTTGATAAACTTATTGTCACTCATTATCTTCTCCAACTGATTTAGAAATAAACTCCCCAATTGATTTGAAATTAAAAGAGTTATCCCGGTTCAAAGTTGCCTGAGATATCCTATATAAATCTTTTTCTAACAAAAAATTTTATGCTTGTGAAATATATGAGTGGTATGCGAAGAAGTTACATCAGTTTTCGCATCTATCGTAAAGCTATCACTTATAAATGTACGTACACATCTAAACCACACGCATGTGAGTATTGAAACCTGAAACCACGAAAAGCAATACAAAGGCGGCGTTTCCTCTCCATTCAACAATCACGCACAAGTGCCGCCTTCACACGCATGATCACATGCCTTATCTTCCACACAAACACCCAGCGAAAAATCGGTAATAGCCTTTAGTGGTAACGTTTTCTAGAACGCACTGCATTATAATGTGTCCTAATTTTTTGCTTCTTTTAGGCATTGCGGGCAATGCATGGTAGAATGTTCTACAATATTTTATTAATTTAGTTGCTATGATTCATTACGGGGATTGCAAAGTAGAATGCTTCACCGTAGTCAGCTGAAAAATAGAATGAATATCCAAAAATTCTTTTCTACCGTTACTTTTTGTGGAAAATTCCATCACATAAAAATCATGTTTTGCTTTGTTTAATTGACAGCAATATTGAAGTCAGTTAATGAAGTGAAGTGTATGAGTGGGGAAGTAAAATTTTAAGTTTAACTAAATATGTATGTATGTATGTACCTACCGATTTTTAAGTGAGATCTAAATACCTAAATACATACATACATATGTATGTATAAAAACTGAGTTTTAAAAATTTGAATTAATTTTAATCTTTTAAGACAATCTGTATTTTCTGTTTTCAATTTAATACACATAAGTGTATACTTTTCTATTCATTCTACATTTGTTTCTTTGTAAGGCATTCTTTGTTCACTTCTCTGGATTCTGTTTAGCCATGCGTTCTGCCTTCGTTCGAAGGTAATACTGCGTATAAGGGCTTACGGCCAATGAAAAGCCCATGTTAAAATAATACCTTCTTGAAGCGAATGGGTAAGCGATTCCCATTGCCTAGCTCGTTTCATTTCTGTGGTAATTGTGTTTTTTGTTTGGTGAGTTTGGTATGTGTGTGTGTGTGTGTGTGTGTGCACACGCAATTGCAACCTCAGTCCTCAAGCGTATTCACCGCTGCCCAGTGGGAAAAGCAGTAATGCGTTACATGCGCAATAAATAATGTAATGATTTTCTTATGAGTTTGAAATTTTATTACTGATTAATATTTAATCAGCATTGTAATGTATCCAAAAAAATTCCGAATAAATCGCATGCATTCCTCGATTACTAAGTAACGCAGAATTGAATGCTCAGCTTTTCTTAGGATATTGTTGTGGGATAAAAAGCATTTCGGAATGTGTTTTGCTGTTTTATTTTTTGTTTTTTTTTCGATTACTATATATTACATTTTTCCATTGGGTCGATTTTATTCGTAGCGATTCGCTTCATTGCGCTGCGCTGCTCTACTTTGGTGCATATACATAGTAGTAGCATGTTGGCAGGTGGCATGTTTAGCTGGAACCACAACGCTACAGACACATATAATATGGAAATTCAATCCATAACTAGTAGCACCATTGCACGCCCTTTCGGTGGAACAATCAGAGGCAACAAATGCATTCCTACGCTGCGATTCCGTTACCCCACTGTGTGGCGGGCGGGTAGCGGAGAAGGGCGACATGCAAGAACAGTACTCTGTTAAAAGGTTTTAAGCCTATTTTATTGTCACAAAAAGTTTTAGTAATCTACTGAAAACTCAGTTTTGCTTCCTTAAAAAATGTAAAATGAAGGATCAAACTTGAGGTAGTACCTCTTGGCTGTTGTTATATTTTCTGTAAATATGTACTTATTTGAATCCGTGCAAAATATCCCCATGTAGTGCTTATGTAACATATACATATTTAAAGGCATACACACACATAGACGCGCACAGAAATTGTAAAAGTTTTTTGCAATTTTTTTTGCCATAAATCTGTTTGCGAAGCACTTAATATCCAACTTTACTTGTTGCCGAGAAACAACGAAACAACAACTTACACATGTACTTCGTTTAAAAGTTTTATACCAAAGAAAATTTGCCTTGACATTGACAAGATTGACTTATGGAAATTGCTTTCAACAAATTATGTTTCCTGTCAAGCATTTTCAAGTTTAAGCAGCAGGCATAAACCGGTGCTAGTATATGAAAAACAAGCTCTTAAAAACTAGTCAATGTGTTATAACAATTGACCGTCTTTTGAAAGAGTCGTGTTCTAGGAAGCTTCAAATAAAAGCACTCAATACAAATAGATACTGAATGGTGGCTTAGATCTACTAAATAACTCATCACATGATAAAAAAGAGAACTAAAGAAGATTCCTCGCATACTTCCCAGCCAATTGCATGCTGAAACTATACAGACTAGAGTCGCTGCTGGCATCCCTCCTTCATGCGGGTTTCCATCCTCTTTCGTCTATAAACATTAAATTGTTAAATATTCTCAGACAGTAACACCTTTGACCTGCAAATGTTAAAATCACAAATACATATTTAATAATAACAACACTACTACCTTTCATTAATCCCACTTCATTCGATCCAGCTTGCCTTCACCAAGCGATTGCATGTTTCCACAAAATCAAATATTTGTACGTTAGTCAATGACGCCCCGAAAGGCCAAGCGAACATGTACTTCTGGCCCCTCTCGCATAACTTAAGCGTGGGCTAGGAAAATCGCGCGGACGCTTAAGTAATTAAGTTAGGCGCCACGACTGTATCGGGGAATTTCGAAATTTCGACAAGCAAGAGTAAATTTAAGCAAAAACTTATATTACGAAGAAAACGATTGCACAGCCAATAACAGGTAATAACAAAAACAATATATGTACTTTAATAAAAAGCACTAAACCGGCTTAAAACAAGAAATACAAAAATGCATTGCAACCAAAGAATGTTTCATGCAGAATAGCGCGACTCTACGGCTATATTCCCCACCAGTTGGACACGACAGCGCCGCAGGAAAGAAGCCCAAATGAGAACTGAAACAGACTGCCAGGAAGGATTAAAGGGAGATTAGTCAAAAGAATAATAGTAAACTACTTTTGCATCCCTACCAGAGCCACAAGTTTGCAGCTTTTCCGTTTGTTGCCAGCAAAAAAGATGTTGCCGAAACAATGTACGGCCTTTTTATCTACCCAAGTAGTAAGGAAACCCACTTCAACTTTACAAATTACCGAAGTTCGTTGTTAGTTGCGGCTGGCTGTTGGCGGCAACTTGGCTGAAGAGATTTGGAGCATGCAGTCATAGAGCATAATTTGCAACAACTTATTTTTGTTCGTACATATATAATTCAACAACAAAGCTGCTGGAGCTGACGGCCTGCCAGCCGAGCTATTCAAGTACGGCGGCGAGGAGCTGATGAGGTGCATGCATCAGCTCGTATGCAGAATATGGTCAGATGAACGCATGCCCGTCGACTGGAATTTAAGTGTGCTCTGCCCAATCCACAAGAAAGGCGACCCCGCCATACGCGCCAACTACCGCGGAATTAGCATTCTAGGCATAGGTTACAAGGTCTTATCGAGCGTATTGTGCGAAAGACTGAAGCCCACCGTCAACGAGCTGATTGGACCTTATCAGTGTGGCTTTAGGCCTGGAAAATCCACCATAGATCAGGTATTCACAATACGCCAAATCTTGGAAAAGACCCGCGAGAATAGGATCGACACACACCATCTATTTGTCGATTTCAAAGCCGCTTTCGACAGCACGAAGAGAAGTTGCCTTTATGCCGCGATGTCTGAATTTGGTATCCCCGCGAAACTAATACGGCTGTGTAAAATGACGTTGAGCAATACCACCAGCTCCGTCAGAATAGGGAAGGACCTCTCCGAGCCGTTTGATACCAAACGAGGTTTCAGACAAGGGGACCCCCTTTCGTGTGATTTCTTTAATCTTATGTTGGAGAAGATAATAAGAGCCGCAGAACTGAACCGCTCAGGCACAATACTTTATAAGAGCGTACAATTGCTGGCGTATGCCGACGACATCGATATTATCGGTAAAAACAAGGGCTACGTCTGTTCTGCCTTCTCGGGATTGGATAGAGAAGCAAAGCGAATGGGTCTGGTGGTGAACGAGGACAAAACGAAGTATCTCCTGTCAGCACACAAACAGTCAGCACATTCGCGCCTTGGCTCCCACGTCACTGTTGACAGTTACAATTTCGAGAAAGTAGAGAATTTCGTTTACTTGGGAACCAGCATTAACACCGATAATAATGTCAGCATTGAAATCCAACGTAGAATCACTCTTGCCAACAAGTGCTACTTTGGACTGAGTAGGCAATTCAGGAGTAAAGTCCTCTCTCGACGTACGAAAACCACGCTCTATAAGTCACTCATCATGCCTGTGCTGGTGTATGGCGTGGAAGCATGGACAATGAAAGCATCTGATGAGGCGGCTCTTGGAGTTTTCGAGAGAAAGATTCTGCAAAAGATTTACGGACCTTTACGCGTTGGTGATGGCGAATATCGCAGACGTTTTAACGATGAGCTGTATGAGCTTTACAACGATATAGACATAGTGCAGCGAATTAAAATTCAGCGGCTCCGCTGGCTTGGCCATGTCGTTCGGATGGATAGAAACGCTCCTGCTCTGAAAATATTCAACGCGGGCCGCGATGCTGGGAACAGAGGAAGAGGAAGGCCTCCTCTGCGTTGGAAAGACCAGGTGGAGAAGGACTTGGCTTCACTTGGCATTTTCAATTGGCGTCAGTTAGCACAGAAGAGAAATGACTGGCGTGCTTTGCTGAACTCGGCCAAAATCGCTTAGGCGGTTACAGCGCCAAATAAGAAGAAGAAGATATATAATTCATCTCAATGGTGCATAATACAGAGTATGGCTTCTTGTAAGTGTGTGTGCAAACTACAAGCAGGAATTTGTGAGCGACAGTAAAATTACAGTCGACGCAATACCCAGTGCAGGTGGAAGACCATAGTCCAATTTTTCAAAAGATGTAGTCTAGAACTCTGAGAGATCAGTGATTACAGGCAACGTAAGAATATTAGGATGGTTTGATAATGCATTCTTTGAAAGCAATATTTTGCGACCATCCTAAGTACGTCACAATAAAAATTTATGAAAACGAGATAAAAAAAATATTGACTAGTTTTGCATGACACTAATTTTAAGCTTAAGCTCTTAATGAAAATTAACTAGTAATTCAGCAACACTTATTGTAGCCTTCATTACTTTTTAGCCGTTTTTCAGCAGCATTCTGTAGATATATTTATTTTTGCTCAAGTTACAAACATATGAACACGAAGTCATGACAGCAAAATTTTGTACCTTTCTATAACATTGTGCACTTGAAACTGCATCGCCATCTTAGCTTTGTCTTTGTAGAGTTGAAAATGCACTTGAAAAGCTAAAAGCGGCAACGTATCCAAAGCAACGTTTGCCCACTAGATTGCTTCCTGCTGCTTGCAAACAACTCTGCGGCTTACTTAACTATTACAATGAAATATCGTACTGAATACACTCGTACATATACATTAAGAGCAAGTCGAAACAATGTGGGTGTATGTGAAAAAATGAGTCTAAGCCAGGTTGAAATTGTGCAGGCAAAAAAGAAAAAACAAATCCCAGAAATTCATTTAATAAGAGCTAATAAGACAATGTGGAGAAAGGCAATGAGAAAAAATACAAAATAGTTGAGGTTCACAGTAGGAAAGCTTTAATTAGTTGGTAACAAAGTGGGAAATGTGTTATAATGGATATGTATTTATGTATGTATGTTAGCAAAAATAATTCACTTTTTTATTTACGGTTAAAAATAGATGATGGAAATTCATTCAAAAGTACATACATAGATTTTGCACTTAAAAAGGAATCATTTCAGTACATTGAGGCCATTGAACTAGTTAAGGCAGCTCAAAACTATATATCAGTCAATGATTAACATGCAGCTGCAGATAAAATAAATATTGCTTGTGCGATTAAACTTAGCAGTTAGTTCAATAGAGAAATTCAAATAAATTTAGTTCGCCAACCAAGGTTTATCTCCGTCCAAAACAATAACCTATCTAAATTCAAATTAACATGATAGATGGATAGAGCTGAGTGCCCAAAAGGTCTTACCTTAGACAACCACGTCCATACTATTGCTGGCATAATTTAAGGCTATTGAGCGCCGATTTCGTTTATGTGAACCAATTTTGAAGAACATTGGTCGATAGATAGCCTTTTCTAGATTCTAAGAATGTCCTAGTCCAAGCTACCTGAGTTGCGTCTTCCATCTCGCACTTTTTGCAACCTCCGCGCATACATATCTAACGTGCACTGTACATATATTTCTTACACGTTCTTGCGTAATTTATTCCATAATTTTCATGTTTGCAACACTAAAATTTCGTAAGCTACGTTTGAGACTGTACACTAAAGTGGTCCAAAAATGTATGTAAAAAAAATAAGGTCGGATTTTTAATGCCGCCACCCCCTAGGATTGTTCTATATCGAAAAAAATATACCCCTATTTTTTTATTTTGAAAAAAAAAATAAAAATAGGGAGAGCTCAAAGCTTTCCATGTATTTTATATGGGGGAAAAACAACTTTTCGTAGAAATAGTGTAGAATTCTTGAAAATCAACAGTTTTCGATCGGAAAACATTTCTTATCTTCAGGAGATTCCCAGTAATAATACGCAATTATCTCTTTAACCACTTTTTCATAGTAACTATATTTTATAGGTTCTCCAAAACTCTTAGAAAATGCAATGGAAAAATCTTTAATCACAAAAAATGTTTAAATAAACAATTGGATATTAATACTGGAAGTCTCCTGAAGAGAACCACAGTTTTGCGATTGAAAAATATTGATTTTTAAGAGTTTTATACCATTTCTACGAAAAATGGTTTTTTCTCCATATAAAATTCATGGAAAACTTTGAGCGCTTTGAGCACCCCCTAAATATTTTTTGATTTCAAAATGAAAAAATAGGGGTATATTTTTTTCGATATAGAACAATCCTAGGGGGGCCGGCATTAAAATTCCAACTTAATTTTTTGGGACTGTATACCAAAAAAATATTTTAAAAGTTTAGATAAACTTTTTTTTTTTTAATATTCAAAAATTTTTATCAAGCTTGATACTTTGAAATTAATGGTTAAAGTATAAACAGTATTTTTATAAAGAATTAAAAATAATAATTAACCTAATAACACATTGTGAACAAAAATTCAGTCCGGTAGGTGGCGCATGCGGCGAGGTATTCAGAAAAACTTTATTTATTTACCGTCGGATTTTAATGAAATTCGAACGATATGCTGTAGGTGCGGTTAGAAATAGTAGTTTTACGAAAAATTAATCCGCTACTTGACGCTTTGGTCGATATATTTATAAACTCTCTGGGTTTGCCCTCCGATTTTGAAGAAATTAAATAAGTATATAATTTTAGGAGAAATGAATCCGCTAGTTGACGCTAGAGTCGAGGTATTCCGCAAATCGCAATTTACCGTCTGATTTCAATGAGTAAAAGCTCCCTTTGCTTTGGTTTTTGTGGGCATAAATTGTTTGAATGGCAACGCTAATTGGGGTATTACTATCAGATTTAATTCACATTAGATAATAACGCGGTCTGTTTATTTATTTTATTTTTTATACGCTGTATACTCCCCTGACAAGGGCAAATAGTCTCTCATATAACGGGTGATTTTTTAAGAGCTTGATAACTTTTTTTTTTAAAAAAAACGCATAAAATTTGCAAAATCTCATCGGTTCTTTATTTGA
>NW_023458572.1:488446-520641 GCF_013731165.1 Rhagoletis pomonella
CGAAGCCATTCAACCAGAAATGAGCCTCATCGCTGAACAAAATTTGTCGATAAAAAAGCGGATTTTCTGCCAACTTTTCTAGGGCCCATTCACTGAAAATTCGACGTTGTGGCAGATCGTTCGGCTTCAGTTCTTGCACGAGCTGTATTTTATACGGTTTTACACCAAGATCTTTGCGTAAAATCTTCCATGTGGTCGAATAACACAAACCCAATTGCTGCGAACGGCGACGAATCGACATTTCACGGTCTTCAGCAACACTCTCAGAAACAGACGCAATATTCTCTTCTGTACGCACTGTACGCATTCGTGTGGTTGGTTTAATGTCCAATAAAGTAAACTGAGTGCGAAACTTGGTCACAATCGCATTAATTGTTTGCTCACTTGGTCGATTATGTAGACCATAAATCGGACGTAAAGCGCGAAACACATTTCGAACCGAACACTGATTTTGGTAATAAAATTCAATGATTTGCAAGCGTTGCTCGTTAGTAAGTCTATTCATGATGAAATTTCAAAGCATACTGAGCATCTTTCTCTTTGACACCATGTCTGAAATCCCACGTGATCTGTCAAATACTAATGCATGAAAATCCTAACCTCAAAAAAATCACCCGTTATATCTTCTCAATAAACGTTGTTCCTCTACACCCTCAATGCTAAGCAGAATTATGCGGGCGTTACGCACGCGTGTCCTCTTAGCAATCACTCTTAGCAAAAACATATATATACTGGATTTTTATTCGCTTCGCAATCCTTACAAAGTTGTTAAAAGAAACTTTAAACCATTTGTATTGTTTCGCTGCCTTAAACTGTTCCTTGAACTTTCCTAGTTAACAAGAAAAAAAAAAACAACCAATATTAAGAATAAACCAACACACTGTTACACTTCTGTTTAATTGCCCTCAGCGAAACTTTCCGAAATTGCCACCACACGCTTTCCATTATCGCTAAATTCTATGTTAAAATTCACAATTTGAATTTCCTTTGTTACCGTAAATTTTTCGTTTTTATTTTGAATTCATTACAACTGAAACTTCCAAAGCTTTGTTAATCTTTTAATGTCCTTTTCTTATTATTTTGAGCATCTTATTTTTTCGATGTACAGGTATTCTTGTTACTTGGTATTAAACAGTTCAAACTTGTTAGCATAAAATTGCTTAACAAAGAAATTTCGTTTGAAGTTAAAAAGCAACAGTTTTGTTCTTCATTCCTTTTGAGTGGGTATGCAAGTATTTTATTTAAGTTGCAAAAGTTCGCAGACACTACAGGGTAAAATACTATTTGGCAATTAAAGATAAAGCATTTAGGGCCATTTACTCTGGTAGCTTCTAAAATTTATCTGCCCTTCAAACACATTTTTTGAGAAAGAAACTTTTGTTAAAATTTAATATTCAGTTGGAACTTCTTCTGCACTTTGATGATGCCATAGAAACGTTCTCAGTGAATTTGTTCATCAAAGAGAAATCAATCAGCCTTTTTCTGTTAGACAAATTAATAAATACTTGACATAAGCATGTAAATTGCTTATTAAAAAAAAAAAATATCTGAGTATACTATACTCAGAGGTTCCCATGTTATCACTTCCAAATTTGTTTATGCCTGACTGCCAGACTAAGGGCCGTTTTCTCATCTAACCTTTAGTTTACCGGTCACTTTATCGTCTCGATATACGAGTTTTCGTTTTCTCATCAGCGCATTAATTTCTCGAATCGATAAACTGTTGCTCACCCGATGCAACCTTTAAAATTTGTACCCAACTTTAAATTTTGGTTTGGTTTTGGTTCATGAGTCAGATATATTAGATATTTCAACCAAGGTTTTGGTTTTTGCTAGCAGTTGCTCTTGCTCTATATTTGCTTATGTTGCATTGCCAACCTTTGAAATTTTATGACGAATGTAGTGAAGTTTCACTCTCGGAAATGTAGTGAAGTTTCACTCTACGGAATAACAAATTTATTTTTACAGGTAAGATAAGACAACAAAAACACTTTAAAGTGAGGAACAATTTATCTGCCCTGTTAGTAAAGGCAACTTTACTGCTTACATTAGAAAACGGCCCTTAATAATACAGCTAAATACGTCTTATAATACCAACATGTACTGTTTCGGCATTAAGAAAAAACATTCTTGAAATTAAAATAATATTAAGTCATTTAGAAAAAAAAAACACACATTCCTTCATTAAGCTCGCTGCTTAACAAGTGATAAGACTGTCAAGTCATTTCCAGAGTCGGTATGTTAACATCCCTTCACACTGACTTTAATTTAAATTTGTTATACTCCACTTCCCTTTTTCTTCAAAGTCAACGCTCTATGCTTAAGCATTTCATTTTCTAATCGTCAGGCACTCGTCCTTTCGTCCTTGCAATTTTTTCGCAATTTTCTCCTCTCCTCCAACCGTTGAATTGCTGTGTATGCCATCTCGTGATGTTAGGCATTGCGCTTGCTCTACTCAGTTTTAAATAAATTAAATCAGATGTCACTGATGCGGAAATACTGTAGATGGCTGTGAATGTTCTTTGCCACTGCCACTGTAAGGAAGATTTACAGAAAAAAAAAAAAAAAATGGCAACAGAAAATGCAAAGCAAAGAAGCATCGCTATCTGCGACTTGTCTGTCTGTGTGCTTGACGTAACTTTTCCTTAACCATTTGCCCATTTCGCTAGACGTTTTCACCTGACTCATTTTCACCTATATAAGTCATGTCTGTTCTTTTTATTATTATTTATTTTAATCGCGCTTACTGCCTTTGCCTTTTTGAACACGAGACAGTGGGTTAAGCTGCAATTAATTTTACAAGTTTTGTTTATGTTGCTTTCACTTGTTGAGTGGAACTTTAATAAACTAAATACTCGAATTTACTTCATTTTTCCAGTTCGTTTACTTCATTGTAGTTATTCGTTAGAAAGTGTCGTTGAATCATTTTGTTTTAATTTTATATTTATGCTAGAATCAATGACGTTTCTTAATAAAGTACTTTCGGTTGCTGTAAATTTTCTTGGAAAAATGAATATCCCCGTATTTTTTCTTGAGAGCGTCATATTGATTTAAGAAATCTTGAAAGGGAAAAATGTCTCTTCCATTTCTTGTGCGCGATATGTACCTATTATATGCATTTTTATTGAGAGTTTCAGACAGCCCTTTGAAATTGGATACATAGTTTCTATGCAAAAAAATATTTTTTATAACAAACTTTCTAAGTAAGAATGAGGTAAATCGGACCATAAATATGGGTTTTCCAAATATCTTGATGCCCACGGGAACTATCGGATAATTTTCTTATGGAGTTTCCAATATTCTTTCTATCCCAATGCTTGAGGTTAATCGCTAAATATGTATACGGCAGCTAACAGATAGGCTAAATCCTTCATCCTTACAGGGCAAGCAGTAAGATCGTTTACAGACTTTCTTATTGGCCACTGCAGGGTATTGCATGGCTTGGGACTTGTTTCCTCGACTAGTGCAGGTTATGATTTGGTGTGTTGCCCAAGCTCAGTTTAACCTCGCTCAGTTGGCAATTAGTGACTACGGCAACGACGTGCGAGTTCTCAAAGAAGAAACTCCATTTTTCCATTAACTGCTACTCCCACATGCACAATGTAGGCAGACAAATTACTTCAGACAAAACACCTCGGCGCCAAATGAATGTACTGCAGTTAATGTCTCCATTTGCATTCATAAAAAATAATACATTACAAGTCTCAGGGAATTCGCAGCGCTCGTCCGTTCAAGCCACTTTATTCCCGACGCAGACATTTGTCTTCTCGAGTGTTTCGCGTCTTGACCTTAGCTCTCTGTCATCTGATGCATAGCACCATACTAAGTAAGAGGTAATTCGCCCCAGCGGATGCTAAATGCCAAACAATTAAGATGAGTATTAAAGAATTAAAGTCACAAAGCGCTAAGGACAAGAAGTTAATGGCAAGGAGCGAATAGCATTCCATGCACAAAAATCAGCAAAGTATTACCATAGTGTGTCAAATAATAAGCCAAGAAGCGGTAAGTAAAGAAAGCTATATGATTCCAGCCACTTAAGCTCCATTTATACTCGCATAACTATGTGCAAGTGTATGTACATACATATGTATTTTAGTGTGGAGATCAGCATAACCATGCATTTGTTTATTCGCTTTTGGGCAAAGCAAATTTATTTGTCGCGCATTTAATTCCAACAGAGAAAACTTATCGTTAAAGCGCATTAACTGTATGTGCTGTAATCGTATGTAAGGTAACATAGTGAAATGGGAAAGTATTCTGCTCCCTTTGTTTTTTCACCCCCTTTTAGAAAGCACTTTTTTGTTTTTTTGGTCATCTGCTTTTTCACCTAGCATTTGTTCACTTCCAGGTATTTGAGTGTGATTTATGGTACGCTTGAGATTTACTTTTAGCCACTACTGGCACAAAACGGCAATGCAATCTGCTTTGGCAAGCAAACCTCCATTTTTCTAGTTGGTTCACATTTTTCCCTTGCTAAGTATATATATATATTTTTTTCTACTTACTCGATGACAGCCTAAGAACCTTTTTCCAGCTAAATAAAGGAACCGCAGATTGTATTCAAACATATATCGCTACCTTTTTTTTTTTTAACTTTAAGTTTAATTAAATTGAAGTATTTGTTTAATTTTTCCGCTTTATATTCAGTGAAAGTCAAATTTTGTGAACACGAAAGAGGCCAAATAAATTGAAAATAAAAAATAAAATAAATAGTTCATAATCTTTTAATCAATATGGAATTGTTCCGACTTGTATGGAGTTTTGCTTTGTTGTAAATTGTTGTATTCAAAGTTTTGCTAAATATTTATAGAAGTCTTTTTTTCTCTCTTATGACATTTGTAGAAATTTTCTTAGCAACCTATCGCTCTCAGCTAGTTGAGTGTATGCAATTAGCTGATGATTTAAGCCAACATACCCTACTCTGCAATTTTTATTAGTATATCACTTACGCTACATACCTATGTACATATGCAGTGTGAAAGTTCCAAAAAGTTTATATGCCTGTGTATCTTTGGACCACCCTAATAAGTAGCCATGGGCATTCACATTTTTTCGAACTTATAACTACAATTGTAGTTACTCCGATTCATAAGTACACTTGTTATGTTTTTTTCATGTTAAGTATATAAGTATTGAGAGGTTTGCCCATAAAAAATTTAAATCCATGAATTTTTTCTATAGGAATTTAAAATAGCAAATGGTATTTTCTCACAATGCTTGGATGCTACAAGAATGAACAATGAAAAATGTTATGAGCCCAGCTGGCTCGAAGGTTTTAATCCTTCCAGCTTGTAGCAATGTCCTTTTATCCTCCGACTATCAAATGTTTTGGGCTTTGAAATAGAGGAGGATTCTGCAAACCAAGCGTTTACACTGTATACAAACAGTGACTCAAACAATTTTTCACAAATATATGGAAAAATATTAAGATTTATTTTTTTTATAAATAAAATTAGTTTTAAAAATTTCTCCCAAAAATCGCCTCAGATGATAGAAACGTTTAAGCTTAGAGGTGTACATAAAAATTTTTGTTTCATTAACGGAATTAAATAACTAGATTTTTGGAGTTATTTTAAAACCAGTCCACTGACGTAGGTCTTAGTATTTTTCCGAAATATTTTGGCGAAAATCTTAGAATGTAATAAAATTTATTATTCTGAAAAAAGAAGAAGTTCTGCGCAAAAATACTTCCCCCCTTCTTTTCCGGCAACTCTTAAGGTATTCTCCATTCGTTGCGGTTATTTTCACAGCTTAATTTCCGATAGTTATAACTTGAGGAAAAGCACGCTTAGCATTGTTAATGTTCCTACATAATGTAATACTTACTTCAAGAACTTCGTTACCATAGTTGCCTATAAGCTGTTTAACGGTCAACCTATCAGAATACGTCATATTAGGAATTTTCGCGAAATTTTAGGAAACGTAAAAGCTTTTCTGTTAAACCAATCACACAATGATGCCAAGATTTTGTTGGAATCTGGTACCTTATAAACCCTTATTCTAAATTATCTACTTCTTGAGGCTTATATTTACGTATCATTCATATATTCGATATTTTACTTTCACCTTATTCACCCCACTCACAACTGTACATTTTCGTTATTTATGTTCTAAGGCATTCGTCACTATCATAATATATGTTACATTTTCAATATATCGGTGTTAATTTTACGTAATTCTGTAAATTTGTTTGTAAGAAAATGAATAAATAATAATAATAATAAAGAGACAGTACCAATTTTTTATGGTGGTATTTTTTTTTTGGAAAGCAATGCGCAAAAAAAATAAAAATATGAAAAACTTATTTAAAAAAATAGGTTCGTTATATGAAAAAAACTGCACAAGACCATCAGCAAAATAAAAACTATTAAAACTCAACAAAAAATTTAGACACTTCAAAGTTTTTCTTTATAAAATATTCAAAAATTTCACGGGCTACCAAACTGCATTCAAAAGCTTAAAATTTGATTTGAAGGGTTTTGTTCATAGAAGTATTTCAACTTGATAAACCATTGTGAACATTCAATGATTAACACCACTTTAAAATTTCGAAAGTATTCAAAATTTGTTTTTTGCTTAAAAAATGCTTTAATATCATAAAATCAATATTCACTCTGCTCTAAAGTAAAGAAACGCTTTAAGGACTGTGGCTTTGACATTTTCAGCGGCTCGGAACGCCCGCTGTGCACTCATGCGATATTAAACACGGTTTTCTCGAAATCACTATTTTAAACCTGGGTAAAGTACATATAAGTGTATACTGAGCGAGTGTAAATTTTTTTAAATAAATTACGGTAATAACGTGCTAACTAAACGCTCTAAACATAAATATGATTATTTTTCCCTACTCCCATAAAATAACTTTTCCGGCAGCTAGTGTGCTGCTACCCCTAAAAAAATCACCTTGTGAACTTTTCCTTAAGTCACTGCAAGTGGACTTAATTAAATTAGGCAACCAATGTGAACTTAGGTACAAGCCGAGGTAAAAACTATTGACTTTAGAATGCTCCTTGAGTGCCTCTGTGCCCAAGTAATTAATAATTCCTATCACCAAATGAAAACCAGATGTAAATGCATCACAAAAAATTGTTGCGCCATGCATAATTTTGCTCGCCATTTCATTATCTAAATTGCGTCTGCTTATTTTATGATAATTTAAAGCATTTAGTTTTTTATCGCACATTTAACAAATTTCCTTCACAAATATTTAGTTATGAATTTCCACGCACATAACCGGCAAGTAATTGGATAACCGGCTAAACAATGGAAATGTTGAATTTAATTAGGCGATTAATCGCTTTCGCTGCTAATGTTTGGCCATTTGTGCACTTCGAGAGAGCGGAATCTAAGTTGAAGTGCTTTTGGGTTGAAATTTCTGCTAAATGGGTGAGTCTCACTCACTTTACTACTTATCCCACTTTGCTATCACCTGTGGCCACTCATCTTGAGTGTGACTCACTTAATATCCGCGGATTATCTGCACAACGGCGCCCCTTTCAGTCATTCATCATTTTCTGAAAGTGCGCAAGTCTTTATAAATAACTGACATTGCAGCTGGTTACCTCCTTCTATGGGTTGGCTATTATTACTGTGTAAGTATGTATGTACATATTTATGCACATTAAGTCGTTATCTTTGCAATGTCGGCCAGCCAACTGTTATCATCTTCCCCATCGTTTACCATAACCAGTTACCACTAACTACTTCCCATTATTCGCCGTGTAATTTTACTTGTTAATGAGAGTTGGCAGTGGCCATCCGCATCCCATTTGGCTTTTTATATTTAAACGTACTGGAATATCTGTTTTATGGTTTTCGTCAAGTGCAATGACGGTAATATTCATTCACTTTTTGCATTACCACTGATGCTCCTCTCCACTTTTTATATGAATTTTTCAGCCTCCATCCAATAAAGTATTTCACTTTCATTATGCAAATCTATTTTAAAAATAAAGGATGATAAGAAAAGTTAATTATACAACGTGAGCTTTGGCATGTTCTCTTTTTGCACATAGTTCGGGCACCAAAGATATTCCGTTTACTCATTTTGAGTTAAACTGGGAAGTTCTCCTCTTTACTTATGGCAAAAATTTGATTTATTTGACGTCTTTTGTATTTATTATGATTTATGTGCTCGTAATAAAAAAACCAAATTATTCAGCGAATACACTCCAGCAAAGTGGACCCGCTTCATAATTGTCACTACGTAGGCACTGAATGACTGTCGAGAGTTAATACTTCCACACATTGGCCCAGGATTTAGACTCGTTTTGCGGATACAAGCAACATATCTCCAATAACTTAATCTAATCGAAACATCTCTGTATCGCTTAGGAGCTTAAAAAGTTTCGAACCAATTAGAACTAAAAAAAGTTTTGTACGTTAGACCGTACCGGAAAGAAAAGTGCGCCGTACGCCCCTGAGTCCTAAAGTATTTTTGCAAGGCAATTTTCCAAAACATTTTTTTTGGCCAGACGTTTGGCCAGTCGGATCAGAAAGTATTATACATCGACGGTCTTGTATATATATAGATATATCGGTGTTTTTGATCCAAAGTTCATTGACTTGAAGTATCCAGTTATAGTAATTACCAGCTAGATCTCAGCCATACCACCCTAACGTACTAGCCTATTGTTAGTAAATTAATGCTATTTCGTGTCTTAAGGTTCCTTTGGAATTTATTTACACGCACCTTGGATATTCAGCGACGAAGATCTTTAGACCTATAAAAATTTAATGCAATCATACCATAAAACGTGCGGCTTGCTTGTCGTTTGTCTGTGTCTGCGCTAAAATGGTATTACAAATGTTTCACTTATTTATTGCTTTACGTTCTTCATGAAAAAAAATGCTCTCAATAAATTTGTTTTACGCCTGAGAAATTTTTCTTTTGAAATGTGTAGCATTTTATTTCATAATTGGTCATATCTCTAACCAAAATACTATACACACACCAAAATACACATTTACTTACGCAAAATTTGTAAGTACATAGGACACATTCACGCAACGTCACGCCATTTATGAACTTATCAAATTTCCCAATCGATGCGCTATTTCTGCTATCCTTCCAGCATAATACCACTCGTAAAGTCCTTTGTTAGCCACCAAAGTAGCAAATTTGTACCTGCAACAAATAAAACGCTATTAGTGATTTTCCGTTCGACTAGAGCTGTTATCAGGCTAAACTTATTGTCAAAGCAAAGCCAATCGCAGCACATTTGAGGCGAACAAATTCAATTTTGTAACATAATAACAGCAGAATAATGATGTATGTATGTATGTAGCTAGCTTATGTAGCGTGTACATCCAAGCGAAAAAACGTATTGAATGGCAGGCGCAATAACGTTAGTTGATAACACAAAAATAAAGTAAAATAAAACAAAACAAAAGTGATCAAGTAACGGTAACAACCGTAAAAACAATCCACCCACACACAAATAACTCAGCCAAAGTTGTAGCGAACAAAAGACACGAATAGCAACTCAAAAATGTCTCAGCATATCTGTGGTAATTTTCTGCTCGCTCGCTGCCGCAAGCGACGACGCTTAAAGTGTGCAACAAATCGCTGGTGAAATAACTTCGAAAAAAACACCACGGCGACTGTAGGAAATAATATCTCACGAACACAAAAAGAACGCAAAAATTAAATCTCTACAAATTCGAGTAAAGTCAATGGGGCGCTTGCTTGCTGCCACTCACTGGCTTCCGCACTTTTGCACATCCCCGTCATGCATAGCAGTATGCACCGAGACGCCCCCCAAGGGGTAGATAGTTATCCGACCACCACGCTGATGACGACTCATCACATTTTGATGATTCCACCTTTCGTGCTACCTTTCGTGATTCCCATTTTCCTTTGCCCAACTTCCGCTTGCTGTTCCTTATTACCGTTGGCGTTAGCAATTTCTGTTGATGATTTTCCGTTTTCAATTTTCACAACAATCACGTATACGCCATGGTGTCTGAGGGAGGCGTCACAGATTTTTTGGTTTTTACAGTATGAAGTATTTCTTGTTGTTGTTATAGTGGTCTGGTATATCCGTTAACATTGCATTAGAATGAGAAATGCGCGCAGCACTCAAATCAAACACTCAAACAACACGAAAACCAAACAATCGCTTTAACAAAATCTGCGCTGCCTTTCATACATTTTACATTTTTTTTGTGTATATTGACCCTTTTAACGCCTGTGGAAATAAACCTTTCTAACTTTTACTACTTAAATTTTTCATTATTTTTGCAGTTTACACGGCTGCCCGCATGAGCTACACCTGCTGCACGCCGTGCTCAACAACTACTACAAAAATCTGGAGCAAGCCGTTGTGAACAAATTCGCTCCACTGTAGCTCATTTTCGGTTTGACGACAATACAAATTGTCGATGGTGGTGAGTGTTGCTTGTCTTTCTTTTTACACGTTAGCAGTCCGGTGTGTGTTTGTGTGTGTGTGTTCTAACCGAATTTGCACATTTAATCAAACTCAAACAAAAAGGTTTCTCATAAAAATGGTAAATTAAGCTTCAGCACGCCCTCAGGTATGCTCTGGTAAACTCATTAAATTAGCAAACAAAAGGCAATTACACGGGTGCGAAATACAAAAAAGCTATTTATCTTTCAATTACGCTAAGGTGAAGTAAAAAAAAAATTTTATGTTGAGGTTATGCATTTACCTTGCGTCTGTGGGAAGAGTGGCAAAATGTAGTTTAGCATCAATTTGTACTCTAAGCCGCGCCAAATGAAAGAACATCGGCCCGCAGCTTGCACTGTAAACAATCAGCGAAACGAATCTAATTAGGCAGTGTCAAATAATTGATGTAGGAAAATACAAATTTTGATTAAAGAAAATATATACACGTGTATACAAACGCACTTATTATAAGGTGAATATTTGGTCGATAAAGTATTGTAAATCCGTGGTTGGTTGGTTATGCATTTAACAAAATAAACATTTTCGTTATACCGCGGATTACTAAAACTTCTCTCGAACAAAACCTCAGTAGTTCTCAACATTTCAATTGGTGTTATCATTAATTCGATTTTTTTTTTTAAAAGGTGACTTATGCCACTTTCAAAATAAACCTCTCATATGAGTAATTTTAAACTCTATTCGATTCAAGCCCACACTTTTTTCGTTTTCCCTGACCTTCTCTTATATAATATTGCTACTTAATTCACCTTCCATCCTAAGTAGATACCTGCGATAAGGATATAAGTTGGGAAGAGTCCGTATAGAATTTAATGGCAGCCTTTGAGGTTTATTATACATTTTTACAACGCACTGAACTGAAAATTTTCACTTACATTCTAAGTTGTGTACAAGCAAATGCTTAAACCCAAATAAAAACCAAAAATTTTGAGTCCTTCAAGTTACAAATTATAGGAGCGTTGCTAAGATGCAATTCTAACTAGCAAGCTTACCTTTCAGTATCAACATCACACACGCACATAATTGCATATATATGTATATGTACTTACATGCCCACTTAACACACAATGTCGATTGCCACTTGAACTGCTGCTGAAAGTAAAATTAAAAAAAAGAATCACAAGTAAGTGTAAGGAAATAAGAAAGCTGAAATGCTTCCATAGTAAAATATGAAAACAACATACAAAAAAGGGATATTGTGATAACGAGGCAGAGTAAGGAGTAGGGTTTGAAAAAAAAGATAACTTTGTGCTAAAAGGGTTGATCTGATATTAACCGACACAGGTCAAATGGCTGTGTGTGACAATTTGATAAAAAGTGTTCGGCAATTCAGTGCTTTTAGTGTAATCCGATAATAAAGCATGAAATAAAATATCGTAAATAAATATGTTGAAATGGTTTAATAAGTTATGTGCATATGTAAGTTCAGCCGCATTATTTCCGAATGTGATTCTAAAGTTGTCTCAGCCCGCCCCAACTAATATTAACATTTCAGAAAAATTTTGCTATAATGAAGGGTACCAAGTCTCGAATGAGGATAGATTAATGTCAAGATACCACAGTGACTATGTAAAAAAATTTGAACAAGTAAAAGGGACTATAAGTACATATGTATGAATAGTCCTAGTAAAATTCTGTAATTTTCACATTATTCTCAGGTCGATTACTTGCTTTCGCTGTAGTCTACTCTCGTAGTGGCATCAACGAGTACGTATGTACATACACATTTATTTATGTGAAATCGCTATTCAGTATTAAAAGCCCAACAATTTTAGCAAAAGTTTTATTGAACGATTTTTGAAGTTATCGGCAATAAACTGGTTAAAAATAGTTAAAACTTTTGAGCTTTGTGCCTTAATATATTTCAAGCAGAAATGACTGCACGGTCCATGAAAATGTAAGTATTAAGGCATGTATAGTTATAGTGTCTATGAGGAAATAAAATCAGAAAAAAATTAATATAATTTTTTCGAGGTTCTCCGTAATTTACTAGGTATGAGTGAATATTTCTCAGCGCTTTTTTCTAGTTATTATAAAATTTATTTTTTTAAAGATTGTCGATCGTCGTATTCGATATGGCCTCTATTTTCCTTCCAGCAGTGTTGAATTCGGCTTGGTTACACATTGATTTCAGTATGCACCATAAAAAATGCCAATATTAAACTGCTCGGAAAAGGGCACTGTTATCACTCTTTAGCAGCAGAAAACTTAAAGTAAAAAAAAAAAAAAAATTATGCAGAAATGCTTCTCGAGTATCTAGATGAAATTCTGCATCAAAAAAAAAAATTTGAAAGAAAATGTCGCTTACGTTTTTTGGCAGTTAGGGCTCGATATAGTCTCCATACATTTGATTATTCTGATATTGGGTTTTTTGTCATGCGTACTAATTTTTTGCAGCTAGAATCATGAAATTTCGCACTATTACCAAATATTTGTAAGAGAAAACGTACAATGGAAATGATAAAGATCTGGTCACTATAACCTATAATCGCCATACAACTGATTGTTCAGATATTGGCATTTTACATAAAACTCCCTAATGAGGACGGTTAAAACCGATAAATTTCGTGAGTTCTAATAAAATAAAGTACAATTATCAAATGGCTTAAAAATTACCGTGGTTTTTCTGTACCCTTTTTTCCATTTGCTTCCATATAACGAATACAAAAAATTTATTTTTATATGGAAGAAAAACGTAGCATCTTTGACAAAAAAATCTAATAAATGATTTTCTACTAGAATTTACACTTTCAATCCAGGAAATCTAATTAAAGAAGCTCGAAATTTTTACGAAGGTTTGCTGAACTTTTTTTAAAATATTAAAAAAAAAAATAATATGTTGTAACTTTTCACAATGTGGTGCGGCTAAAATTTGGTCGACCACTATATATATGCAGGGTATCCTAGATCACCGGTCTAACCCTTCTAAAATGGAAGAAAATGTTGTTATTCATCTTTGTGAAGTTTAATTTTATATATTTTCATACCTAAACCCCCTTTGAATTTTTCGTATTCGCCAGTGAATATTCATCTGTATATGTGTGAATTGCGAATGCTCAACTGTTTGAAGTGTACTGGCACACTCATAGAGCTAATCCAGCGAGCAAAGATTTTCTCACGCTTTCGCCATTATTATTATAGAAACTGCATTTGTAGCGGCTGCTTCCAATATCGAAAAGCAATCTGAAGTATCTGTACACTGTAGCAGTGGAAACTACCAATATACATACATTCTTTAGAGGTTAAGAAGCTGCGCAGGCACACACTTACACTAGCCACATTGCTTGCAAGGCTTGCCTTCTACTTCTTCGCCCACAGACTCGAATTGAGTGAACTTTCGAAAGTGGAAGGTTAAAAAAATATTCAGAGGGAACATGCAAGCCGATCATCGTGGGGGCAAGGATACGTGTAGTTAACACAGGCTGAACACACAGAATATACGCAGCATCAACGCAAAAAGTGTTGCCATGTTACTTTAATTTCCCATCGATTTCGGGTTATTCTGGATCATTAAGGAGAAATTAATATCTTTCATAATTTTGGAAGGGATTTTTTTAAGAAAAAAAGTAAATAAAAAAGTGGTAAAACGAAAGCAAACAAAATGTATATCTGGTTCATGGTAACAGACTAACATGGAATCTAATGTGTTTTTGTAACACCTCATGGAGTTTAATTTCTCTCATCGCCGTTCATTAATCCAGCTATTCAAATGTATCAGGAGCTATGAAGTCCATCAAAACGAGATCATCATCCACCACCATAGCATATTTCGGTTCCGAGGTGAAGCCTTTCAGCAGCTACTATATCTAGTAACCTTGGACACCTTCACACTATATTTATGTTCTGGTTTTTTAGGGAGAAATGAAATGGTTTTAGGGTAAAGTTATATGGTACATCTGGCAACACTTGACGCAACTCAGGTGCAACAAAGCAACAAACAAATATAGTATCAGACAAACGTTATGTTGCCGGTGTGGCGCGTCGTCGCAATAAGCTGCATTGCCACCACAATGCCAAGTGAAAAGCGTGAAAGGCAAAAGTGTCACTTATCAAATGATTTATTCCTGTAATTTACTGCTAGCCTAAGTAGTTGAAGCCAAATGCATTAACACGCGCGCACACATACAACTCAATACATGCAAGCGCACAGCAGCGGATGACTAGGAAGTCGAAGAAGACAACACTGCCACCAGCAGTGAGTGTGGATATGGATATATGTATGCGGTTGCCCTCACAGTTTGCCGATTCACTCATTGAAAATTTGTGGCTGCGAGTTTATGTTTGTGACACGTTTTTACAGCTCGACTTAATGTCTTTGGATGAGCAGGCGTTTGTGTGTGTCTCTTGGAGCCATAGTTCAGCAAGTTCAAGTCCAACGAAAATTGTATGCCACTGTCATTGCCGCTAATGGTGCTGCTTCACAGCTCAATGGAAGGGTGAAAAAGTAAACTGAAGAGAACCTAAAGGCAAAAGAAAAAAAAAATAGTAAAGGCCGCAAATAAATGCCAGCTATACAGTATTTTAAATAAATATTAAAAATTGGAAAATTTATATAAACTTGATGTAAAAAGTGCCGAGAGGCAATTAAATTGTTGTTACAATTTTTATATCTTTAAGTTCCCAAGAGCTCGCCAAATTTATTTTTGATTTCAGTGTAAAAACCTTATCCTGCATTAATAACAAAAGTAGAGCACAGCAAACAAATAGACTCTACATTTATTATAGCGTTTTATTAAGTAGTTCGTTTTTATTGAGGGCATTATGCTTCGAATGGGAGTGATTAAATAATTTCACTCAATAAAAAATTTTTTAAATGTAGACTCAGTTCTCAGATTATCGGAGTAAATAATCTATTTATGTTAGGCTGAAAATTGCGTGCTTTATCTACTTCAGTATAAGGTATAATGAACCAGCGCTAGCCAATCACTAAGTCACAGAAGCTGCCAAAATCAATTCGCGAGAGCTGTTCAGTATTAGCTTAAAAAATCCAAGATACTTAAATTCAATCCTCGCAAAAGCTGATCGACGGATATGTGTTAAGTATTGAAGGGGTTCTGCTGCGTCAATTTCGGTCAAAAAATTGCCTGTCCAAACAACCACAAAAAACTGAGTGCGAGTTTTTCCCAGGCCTCTAAGAATTGAAACCTTATCTTCACCTTCACCTTTCTCATCATTTTCCGTTTCATTTTCACCTTCAACTTCACCTATATCTTCACTCTTCATATTCTTCTTCATCTTCACCTTCGCTTTCTGCTCCGCCTCATTCTTCGTCATCATCTTCACGTCCAACTTCATCATAATCCTCATCTTCGATACATCTTCATCTTCACCTTCTTTACCTTCATTTTCATCTCCATCTGAGCTTGTTAGCAATAATTCCTATTTTAATATGTGATTTTACAGCCCACGTTAAACTTAATTATTTATCTACTTTTTCACTGTCATATTTTAGTTCCAAAAGTATCCGTCTAGCTGAGTAAAAAGAAGTACTCATTGTTGACCCTCAAGTCTAGATCTGGCCTTGGTATTCCATGACCTCTATGTAATTACTCTAACTTTTCGCTGTTTTCTCTTCTTTTTAGTTTTCTCAATCCAATTGGTAATTAAGGGTGCTACAAATAACGCTAACCCAAAACATTACAACTAATTAAACCAACACTCTAAAAAGAAATCAAAATTTATTCCTTACCACTACATTAACAGCTAAATAAAATAGCAATTTCTTCCAATTAAATACACACTGAGTCAAATAAAATTCTAAATGGGGAGAGAAAAGGCACAAAATCAAAATTGTGATAAAATAAAAAAACCAAAATGAAATGAAATAAAAATAGAGGAACCCAACTACCAAAAGTTGACAAAACGACGTTTGCAGTGCAACCATGACCCTCCGTCGCGGAAAAGCCAAGCAGAAGCGGAAGTTTGACACCGCAGATGCGCTGACTCTCAAACTTGGCATAATTATATATGAACTAAAAATTGTGGAAGATTATCGGTGCGGTGAGCAAATACTCTCAAAGCTATAGCGCAATCGCAGCTGAATAATGCTGAATGCTTTCATTAGCCAAGCCCAACCATGTTGCTACGCCTGTTGTTATGCCACGTTTGCCTCGTTCGTTTATCTTCTGCTGCTACTTCTTATTTCCTTTCGTTAGTACATTTTGGTTGCTTTGCGGCTTTGCTACGGCGAATTACATTCAAACTAACGCACACCCACGCACTTACATAGACGTTCGTGTATATGTGCGTGTATGCGCTATTGAATTACCACTTGAGATGAGTAGTTGAGTAGTTGGCGCGACATTTACGAGTATAATTAGAAGGCAGCATCGCAACGCTACTGCTACGAGATACGCGCTCGTATTAACTTACAAAAGCAATGCAGCGATTACTATAGCAGCAACTACTACTACTTAGTCAACCACAAGCCACCAATACGACACGCGCCAGCAGATATACTCAGCGACAGCCAGGAAATATAAGGCATTAATTAAGCACATGCGAGGTCCTATACATATTTACGTGTTCACAAGCGTTTATTCATAGCTTTAGACTTAGACTTTTGCAACATCTATTACTTCCTTCAAGAAACTTGAAAAAAAAGTTCCTTTTTTCCCATACAAAATTTATGGTAACTTTGAGCGACCTCTAAATATTTTTTTGATTTCAAAATAAAAAATAGGGGTGAACATTTTTTCGATATAGAAAAATCCTAGGGGGTGACAACATGAAAATTCCGACTTTACTTTTTTTTACATGCATTTTTGGACCACCCTAATGTATACACATACACATGTATGCAATTTTGCCTATCCACTCAATTTCAAATTTAATGACTGTTAGCCGAGCTAATTTCGAATTTAAAGTCTTTTCCAACACATTTGCAATCGTCGCCGCTGGGACTGTGAGCATAACGGCATTTTACTCGGTGCCTGAAAAGGTCACTGATACTTGCCTGAGCTAATTGTATTGTTTTGTTTTTTTTTTGTCACTATCGCGCGTTGCTTTCAACTTGCCACTTTATTGTCATTTAAAGCTTATTTTATCTGTTTTCATTTTTCTTTCGTTCTTTACCTAACATACCCGGGGTATATTTGCCATTGTTTTCACAACTATTGTCTGCTCTCACTAATCACCACAGCACACAGCCTTTATAGTCACAATCAGCCGCCTCCGCGGCCATTATTCTCCAAAATGTTATTGTTAAACTTACAACAATTTTTCGTAGTTATTATTGCATAGTTCGGCGTAGAAAGGCGTAAAAGGATTAATTTGCCATTTCGTTTTGTGGCGTCTTTCTTACAGCCCACAGAAATGGTACCTGGATATCTATTGTTGTAGTCACCAAAACAAAAAAGATGATTTGCTTTGCCATAAACGCCCCGCTATTTTGATTCCAAATTCATTTGCCGAAAATTTTATGAACTCGATATTAGCGTAAGCCTGTAGCGGTGACTTCATTTATTTTATTCGTTAGAGATTTCACAAATATATATATGTGCTCGCCTTATGTATTGGTAATCAGACAGGCGAATGAGGGAAAAAGGCCTCTAAAATTGGTTAAGGAAGACTCATTGTCAATTGACTATTGAACCTTGCCACGATATGTTTGCCAAAATTTCAATGACGTATTTTACTATGCAAAACGGTAATCAAAATTATTCATTATGCTACAATTTTGCTTCTCTCTTCCCGCTTAGGTCTTTTATATTTGCCGTAAAATATCTTCGCCGGTAAAATGAAGCAGCTAGAAACTTATCGAAATTCAAAATAATCTTTGTAAATAGCCTTGACTAGAAATCGGATTGTTTTGGCTGGCTCCGCGACTAAAGTCTCGAAAGGATTAGGAGGAATCAAACTGTAAGGCGTTACTCGATGCATTTATGGAGTCCCGAAAGTTTTACACTGACCTCCAACCACTATGCGGCAAATGATTTTGCATTAGTTTCAGCAAAGGCTAGATGCAACTGGCCTTTGGCAACATCACTAAAATTGCGCTGCGTTGCGGTTGATTCCTGTAAAGAATAATGTTTAGGTTGCTTTCTTACTGTCATTGACGGAGTGATGTCTTTTATAAAAGTAGCTAAGTTTTGAGGATTGGCCTTATTCTGTTTTCAAGGAGCTTTCGTGTTCCTTTAACACCTGACTGTAGTAGCCTGCAACTTTAGGGTCAATTAAACGGCTTCGAGCCGCACTGCTGAATATTTTGTCCAACACGTATACTGCTAGTTGCTTACGGGTGCTCCTGATACCGTTTAGAGATTTTTTAAATTTTTATTGTAAGAACCGCCCTTAAGGCCTACGTCGTTATCTACGCCGTGTGCCGATTTACTGTGCTTGATATACATATACTGCCGGTGCGCAACTGTCCCCATGAAATAAAGTTACTAGTAGTTCAGAGAATAAACCTTGGACTGGTTGCTTTGTTATGCGATGAGGGACACTGGATACTTAGAAACTCCGATTTCTGCTGGCAGGCGTAGTGTAAAAGTTCTAACCTAACCCCGATTCGTTCATTTGTGCAAGTATCAGTGTGCACGAGCAAGGTACCGCGTTGTTGTTGCTTAAGCAACATCGGCTCATGGATCGCTCGTCTACAACAATCATGAATGAATGAGATTTTTCGTTTAGTTTACCTCTGAGCTGTCTACATTGGAATGCTTATGGGGCAACTCTCTACCGCCAATGACATCACCATTATAAAGTAGACAGTTGAAGCCGTTGTTCAGAGATTGAGCGAGAACTAGTGCTGTGGAAAACCCCCATACAGGGTTACGAGATAGATGCTGATTTTTGTTTTTCTAAGATACTGTGGTTGGTACTCAATATATTCCAAAATCGTCCTGTATTTGTTGCAATTTTTGTCATTAAATTTGTTGAGGTTTTTTATTTTGATCTACGCTAGTGCTGGTGTGGCTTTGTTATATTCAAACGGGAAGGTGGCTTGCATACCTGTATGGTTCGCTAGCTCCCGCGGTTGGAATATATGTGTATGGAACTTTTACCTTATTTCCCTATGTTCTGGCAGTAGGGCAGAATTTCCAGAAGCCCCTTCGTTACCGCAAGATGGTCAGCGCTGAAGGAAATAAAAAAAAAATGATTGAAGCCCAATTACATATACACATACTGAGTTCAGAGTTGCTCCATTAAGAGTGAAGCAATGAAAGGTATAAAAAAGCAAATATTATCTACTTTCAATTTCCACCATTTTCATTAGAATCTTTTTTAAAAATCGCTAAAAAGTATCTACCATACATATATCGAATTTCGCTTTTATTTCAAAGTAAACAGCGTAGGAGCCCATTCTAGTTGGTAAATAAATACGGCGACGGTGCACATTTTTCAAGCAGCAACAGCACATAAATTGACGAATTTTCAATGCTGCAGTGAATCTGTAAGCCAAACTATAAAACAATAAATTCAAAAGCTAAACTAAAAATAATTGTTCACTGCCAAATAAATGCATTTTTATTGATAGCAAGAATCTGAAAGCAAAGATTAAATATATAAGTAGCAATAAAACAGATGTTGGACTTCGTAGCGGCAGAAAACACTCAGAATTTTCATTACTACCATTACTCAGTGGACCCATCACGGAGTTTTCCGATATTTTATGCTTTCAGCATCCTAGCGTGTACTCCACTTCTACATACATAGGATTTTCTTCACAGGCATGCGAAAATGTATCAATATTCTACGTGCACGCTGTTTGCATGGTCGCCATGGCGTATGAGTAGCATTTTGTATCGACTTGCCTGCGTTGTTATTCCAAGTTAACTTAATGCTGAGTGTAGCAGCTTATTGATGTCACTGGTAATTGAGCAGTGCAAATGTGCGCGCAAACGTGATTTCTTGTTATTCATATGATACTTGGGCTTATTTGTATTACAGTAAGATGTAAGGCTGAGAAATGTATTTCTGTTTTCATGTCAGCACGGGTGCATTATAAATCATATGGAGCTCTCAGTAACTGATTGAAGAACACATTCTATCACCCTAATTGAAATTGGAAATGCTGAAACAGTGTTTATTGCACTTTTGCGGCCAAGTGTTCACAGATAATGTCTTTACAAGCAAGCAACTGTTCACGAAAATATTGACATTAATAATTACTTATGGACAAAGATTGTGTAAAGAAAAGTTATAATTATATTTTAAAATTAAAAAAAATTATTGTCATGGCACTCATTTAAAAGCTTAAACTATAGCTTCATAAAATTATAGCCCCGCCAACCTGTTATAGAATTTTTTATGTGAACTGATTTACAAAAACTCTTACGGTGATTTCGTTTCTACCTAAAAATGCCGCCTTTTGATTGCCCCTTTCTTTCTAAAACAAAGGCAAAGGGTAAGAAATGTTACACTCTGGTAAGGCAAAATAGGCAAATTCCCTGCCCTGTGAAGCTTTGTCAGAGGAGATGGTTGCCCTGAAAATCAGTTGGGTATTTAAAACGAAAATATTATGAAATGCCTGAGCTAGACAAGAACAAGAAGGCAAAAACATGCCCGTTTACAGGGTTGAGTATAATACCAAACACAATTTGCACCGGGGAAGGGTAACTTTTTTTGGAAGGGTGAAATCACCATTAAAGATGTGAAAGGTAGTAGCATTCAAGCAAAAAACAACATTTAAGCGTTATCCATACACATCAGTGGGGCGATGATGCATGCCGTATCAGTTCTATATCAGTGTCAGTGAAAAATAAAATAACTTTGCCTCAGTCTGAAGCAGAGTTGCGTAGGCACGTTCGGTACAGTGCCCTTTTTTAACGTCAATGCTACTTCAGTATTCGTTTCGTGTTTTTAAATACGTTGGCAACGCTATTTTTGTATATTTCACTGACAAGCTAACTTTATTCTTTTTTTTTTGCTTACTTTATTAGCTTTGTTTGATATGGAAAATTAATCGAGTTGGTACAGACTTACCCAGAATTAAACATGTAATTTTTTTTACAAAAAATATATGTGAACCCATTTTCGCAATTTATTTGATTCTCTTTCTCGTCTAGAGCTATGGCTATAATTAGCAATTCATCATTAGTAAAATTTGTGCTTTTGCTTTACTGCCGTTTTCTTATTTTCTGGTCTCTTAAGTAAAAGAAAAAACATTTTTTTAGTAAATATTATAGTAGGTCATGTAAAATGTAAACGAAAATAAAATAAATGGGGCGACTTTCTTTGCCTCCTAAAGCATTGTTCCATACTTTGCAAGGACCAATTACACTGGATCACAAATTTGCTCCACGCATGTCCCAATCCAATTTCTCTATACAATTGCCAGCTGATTTCGAAAATGCAACAAATTTTTTTATATTCATAAGTTTTCGAAATATTTGCAATTTACGGTTATTCAGTTAATTCAATGACTTTTTCCGTTTTCATTTACGCACAAGGAAGTTGTACCATACATGCCGACGCACACATAACCGTCTCTTAAAGGCATTGCATTCAAAACACGTGTAAACTCGTACGCACGCTCTGACACAGACACAGACACACCTTCGAAGGAAATCCTAGTAAATGTAGAAAAACTATCATCAGCATCTTTATTGGCGTCATCCTTGCAACAGACGACCACTGCCGGTCCCTCCATTTTTTATTAAAGCAATCGACCTTCGATATCTGCCGCCGACTAACAGCTGCCAATAAACATTTATATAATCATTGCTGAGGTTCATTAACGCATACACAGAATCCTACAAGTAAATTACCCATCTTGGATGTATACGCGAACGTGTTAACTCATTCGCCATTTTATTGAGTAAATTTTCTACGTAAATTCTTACAGTTGTATGTGCAAATGTATGTACTAGGGGCATATTAGTAAGCAGACCACGTGCCCCTTTCCCATGGAGAAGGTCGAAATGTAAGAAGCCAAAAAAAAAATCTGTGACTTTTTAATATTTTCATTTATATCATTTCCATTACACACGGAGCAATATGCTTTTCGTTTTTTTTCCTTAGCTTTCTTCTTTGCTACGCGTTATTTCATTTTGTATAGAGAACATAATTCTTCCCAATATTTCATCTTAGTTTATTTCACTTATTTATAACATATTTATCAATTTCTACAGATCTTAGTACAGTCATTGACCTTGGACAAAAAAAAAAACAAAATATTTACAATTTTTTAAAGGACTAAAATGATGCCTGCTTGACAATAACGGTGAAACTCTGATTAGCACTTACAACAATCTCTTAACCCCTCGTCAGGCACAATATGGCGACCGCTAATTTCGGATGCAATCTGCTTAACAGGCACACTTTTGAAAACACATAATAAATACACAATTATATTGTTTATACATCTGGGAAATACTGGCATTGCGTATAGCAATGTGAAAAGGAAATAAATGTAAACCCCTTCGTAAAAATCCATTTATTTGGCACAAATTTAGCGGCTACTAAAAAATTTTAAAATAAAGTTAAAAAATCAAAAGGTAAAACCTACAACGAGAAATATTTTAGAAAAAAGCAAACATTTCATAAAAACTCAACTCTTGGACATGTACATACATAATAGCTCATTTTAGATTAGTAATAAAATTATAAAAAGTAATGTAAAACTAATTCTAAAAATACTTACTTTAATAAATGTGAAGATCTTGGGCGCAATGAACTTTTCAGATCAAACTCTGCATAACTTCTCGTTGCGAGGGTCAAACAAAACCTGAGTTTTACTATATACAGCATTTCAAAAGGTGCAGCTACTGAGCGTCAGTAAAGTTAACGGTATAAAGCGGCACGGCGGTATAACAAAATGTGCTAGCTGTGTCTCAAAGATCAGTTGCGCCCGACGAAGGGTTAACAAGAAATAAAGTTACGTGTTTTTGGAAAATGGCGGAGGTTCCGCTAACTTTTGGCCACTTAAGTGTAAATCGCTAAATGGTGTATCGATTTCCATCAAACTTGGTCCAATTATTTCAATAAATCTGATATATCATACTATCGAGACTGTCTGAAACCGGGAAAACACGCTTACTTGCCAGTTTTACGAGGACTCGGGTCGGCGATTTTATATTTATAACAAGCTGTTTTTTCATGACAGAGATACACTCGGAGGTTCGCCACTTTCTGCCGAGGGACGACGGCTATAAGAAAAACTTTATTTTTTTTATTTTTTTTATGTTTTTCTAAAATTGGACTCAAACCCAGGCCCTGCGGGATGGTAGCGCACACTTCTGATTACTACGCCACAGTGGTAGTCAATACATAAGCGTTTCGGTAAACATCGATAACGACGGCGAATCAAATGCTACTAATGCTAGGAGGTATGCGTCCAACTCTAGGTATCATCTCTGAATCTCACTAACTTTTACATAGTCAAATACATCGAAAATTTTACCGATTGTCCATCCGACCTTGACAAATTCTTCATTGCCAGTAATGTCAAGAATTCTACAGCAAAAACCTGCTCTGAACTAAGTTGGTCAGGCTAAAACTGAAAGTCGACGGCATCAATACTCTCATAATTCCAGAAGTCGCGTTAGAGACGAGGTGCAATGTGCCTCAATTTAGATTGGAGTAAATTGCACGCATGCCTCTCTTACCCCTATACTAAAGGGTAAACAAGAAGAGAAGGGCTACGCAGGAACGGAGTAAAAATATAAACTTATGTATAAGGTATTCCAGTGATTTGGATGCCTAAATGATAAGATCCCTATTCCAGTAGCTTTGAAATTTAAAGAAAAAATCTAGATATACATATGTACGTATTTAAAACCTTTTATAACCAGGATAACAAACTAACTTTTTTGAAAAGGCTGAATTTAAATTGAGTGACCAAAATGTTCCCATCCTAAAGCTTTTAGTAGCTTCTAAAATAAAAAATATGCCCATTTGATATGCATGTCTACATATTCCCATTAGTAATTAAACAATCTATTATGGATTTTCCAACTTTCTTAATTGGAAGTCATAACAATTATAGCACGCATATTTGACAAATTATTTGCAGGAATGTCAAGCATGAAAACGTGGTAATTATTACGAATTAATAATTTTAAATTGTCCCTACATACATGCATACATACATATGTATGAATAATAATGAATTTGCAACAAAAAATTAAAAAAATATTCTTACAACAGCACTACAGCTGAGACGCAGCGATGTGGCATAATTGTTTTGATTTTGACACATAATTTGTCAACAACTGTCAACGCCAACAATGTAGCTACTTTGAATGCTTCGGCAAATGCACGTACACCAGCACACGTACATACGCACAGCCAAACAAATATGTTGGTATTTGTTTTAGTTTTTATTTGGATAGATATTTACAAGAACAGACAATTGTATTGAAGCTTTCGTATACGTGTGTGTGTCATAAAACTTAGGGAAACATCATCGCATATGCATTTAAATATAATGTGCATGTGAATGTATACATAAAAGCATGCATACACACCTACACATTTACTTAATATAACCGAATATATTTCCATAAATGAATATATTTTAGCTACTAACTATTTTTATTTTGGCCATTAATGCTATCCATTTTTTGGCCAGACTCTGCTCGCTGCTTAGTAAAATGAATGCTCTGAATTCAGTAACATTTTGCTTTCTTCCATGCGCCTAATAAATAGCTCGAATTCGACAGTTTATATATAATGGTTATAAAGAGAAAAAACAACTCCCCTCTGGCCATTGGGTAACAAAAAACAACAGAAAATCTGAAAATACTGAATTGTTTTTTCTTTCTGGTAAAAGCAGCTCCAACTCATTCTCACTTTACTCAGCGCTCATTTAACCATAAACCAACGTCCGGCCACCCGAGCTATATATTTCGATAGAAGAATTTATGTAAATTTTAGAAAATATGCGCCGACTACTATTTCGGGATGTTGCTAAATACCTCTAGTTTCTGTTGCTTGTTCCCTTTTCATCGATTTTTTTTTGTTTTAATTCGTTTATTTTTACCACAACATTGCCAGTTTTAAATTCTTTGCTGCTATGCACTATGCTATGTGTGTCTTACATGTTTATATAAATAAGTACTGCATAAGCACAATAAACACCCAAAATATATTTTCGTATATTCCACCACACTATTTCACATACATACATCGTGTCCTATCACCATACATATTTACATACAAACTTATGCCACTATCACTCGTTGCCAACTGGTCAGCCAAGCGGGAATAAGATTTCAGTTGCCGCATTTTTGTGCCCCACAGCCAAATATGTATTACCACGCCAGCACAGTAAGCTACCAGAAGGGTCTGGCATCTGCTGTTTTACGTACATATCTACGATATTGCTTGTGTCGTATGTTTTTTGTTTACAACTATCCCTCTCTGTCGTTGTATTCAGGCGTAAAATGGCTGTGCTAAATTCACACTTGGGATTTTATTTTGGAGCTGTCACTTTTAACGGCAAAGAAATTTAACTTTGTGCAAGGGTGTGTATATACTTGTATGCAAATACATATGCACATACCAAACTAAAGGTAAGTGCTCAAACACATGCACATAAAAAGGTATTAAGTAACTACTAAATATGTGTGCCTTTTGTGTGTCATAAGAATAACAAAAGCTGTGGCTTTCAAAAAGGTTTAGCCAAAAAAAGTTGCTGTGGTAATTTTAGCAACCATATCCTTGCTGTTGAATTAAAAATACATAGCCAGCTTAATTCGCTAATAAGCTTACGCACGCTTTTGTGAAAGAAAATAAATCAAAATACACATAGGAAGGTGAATACAACAATTCAACGTTAAAAAACTTTAAATCGATTTTTAACAGCAGGTTAAGGCTTTCAACAATATTAACATTTAGAAGTTTGTCTATTTTATATTTTATTATTTTTTATATTTCTGTATTTTATTTTCGACAAATTTCAGATTTTAAAGGCGGATCCACGATTTAATAACACAAATAATTTTTTTTTTTAATACGTGCATAGAAAAATTTTTCCAAATATTAAGGGCAACTATATTTGTATAACAAGCCGTCTGAATATGAACTAAAACAACAGATCTTAGATAAATTTTTTAAGGCTGGACCGCGGCAATTTACATAACGTGTAACGAGGTGCCACCTATAGGAAATACATATGTTTTTTGGAATTATTCCTTTTCATGTACAAAGTGACATATGTATGTATATTCCAAGCATAAACAAAATCGGACTATAAATAGGGGTTTTTCAAATATCTCGACCGCTGTGGTACCTAGAAGATTAAATAATCTTTCGTATGGCATTTTCATAGGATTCCTAGCTAGGCTTGAAATTTCAATTCTCTACCTCATCGGGAAGTTGGTTAAAAATTTATTGTAAGATTTAACGCAGAAAAAGATACATACATACAAAGCAAGTTAAATTAAATCATATAAAAGCCTATTGCAGTTTCCTTCCCTATGGTGTACAGAAAGCAGTTCATCGGCAACTATTGAACGTACGTTTGTACAGTATTTCAGGTGAAATTATACCAAACGCTACATAAATACTCTGATATTATAACAAATTGTATTTCAAGCTTTCCCACTCAAGCAACTCTTACCTCATACATAGAATGCTTTAATTCCTGCGGGAAGCGATTGCTTCATATTTTAACTACTACCCATTGACGCATTAAGGTGCTTTTGAATTCCCACCACAACAATCTCTACAATAAATACAAACTGCGCTATCAAGTTGATAGGAACGCGGACTGTGTCCAATGGACCGCTCAACTGCCAGCGCTGATGCCGTTGGTGGTGCCGAGTTAACAACTCAAAATCAAGTAAAAAAAAACTCTAGTGTTTTAAACCGCGGCCATGCCCAACTGGCACACGGCATTGCACTCGCAATCACAACACTCACCACTACAACCGCCTCAATGGCAAGTGTAACGGAAATGGTCCGGCACGCGCAGTGGCAAAGCCAATCTATTATACATGACTATACATGCACGCACTTGCACACGCAAACAAAGCTAACAACCGTATGTACTGCATTTACCTGCAATACTTTTCCAGTGTTTGCACTCTTTCATCGCTATTCAGGCTGCTCGAATAGGCATGTGAAAAAAAACGGTGCACAAACACATAAATAGTAAGTTTTGAAAAGGCAAAAGAGTTTACGGCCAACACAGCGCTCTCCCTCTGTGGTTACGCATACGCCTCGTTGCACCAGTCACCAGCAGCGCGCTTTGATAAAACTGGATGTGAATGGTAATGTGTGAGAGTGTGTGTGTGCAGCTGCGGTTTAACGCTGCGTGGGTGCTTACAGCCGAGCGCAGTAAGCCATTTTAGATGGTTAAGCGAAGAGAAAAAATCGTCATAAAGCAGTGTAGGCGCTCCGCGTGGAAAAACGCCTTCACAACTATTTACAAAAAAAATAAAAATAAAAATGAATATGTCGAAAAAATCACAAACGCCTAAAGCAAGCGAAAAGCTTTTAGAGGCACTCGCTTCCTTTTCTGACTGTTTTTTCGCTTCCTCTCCACTCTTGCTAATAAATTAAAATAAAGTTGGCGTGAAGATTGTGTACTTGGCGTTCGACGCGCCAAATGTTTCTCTCAGTAATTTTTTTGCTAAAAGAAAATCTCATTTGAATTGCGGTAGCAGATTTTCGAGGTCTAATTAAATGCTGTTTTTTACATTTCCATTTCCTTCTCAAGTTTTTTCAACTCTGATTCGCTTTGCTTTCCATTTGTTTTCTTATTTGCTTTCCGCACCAAGAAGTCCTTAATGAGTTGAGTTACACAACGCATAGTGAGTAAAAATAACGATTATACATTTCACGCTATGCATCCGTATATAAAAAAAACTTCAAAGTAGCTGGAAAAGATGGTGAAAAAAAAACAAAAGTGTTGAAAACTTGTCAAGGAACTTGCAGACAGTTTCACAGCAGAACAACAACAACATCAACAACTTAAGTCAACAATTCGAATCTGTGTGGGACGAGCCACTGTAAACGATAGGTAAGGGCGTGAAAAAAAAATGGTGCGCCATAATTGTATTTATGCAAAAATAATGAAGGAAGGAAAACAAACCCGAGCAAACAAAAAAGGGCTGGAAAACTTATGGATTTTTTTCTTTTTTTTCCAGAAAAAAAGCAACGAAAATTAGTAGAAACTTTCAGCTAATTGCAATTTGATATTTCCTGGAAAAAATAAAAAACAAAATCGGCAAGCGGAAGGGCGAAAGGGAATTTCCCTTGTAAAGGATATGCCCACGCTGTAGTAAATTAATTTTAGTTCACAACAACCATCTCCGTATTTACTTAAATATCGCAATAAAAAAAAACAACAAATAAAATTAAAGCAACTCAAGGCAGTTAAATCCCAAATCAAGGCTGCAGAGAATGTCGGTCCTAACCAAACTAAATACCATTACAACAAGAACAAGTGCAAGGCATTAGAAAAAAAACAAAGGCAATCTTGTGCAAAGTTTTTTTTTCAATATCCAACTAAAGAATTATACCAAATTTTTCTTTTTTTCTTTCTTATTTTCCGGTTTTTGTTTTCGCACAAGCCAATTTCCGCAAATACCCGCAGTTTGCCCTCAGCACATCTTTTGGCCAAATTGAATTGCAAATTGCGGCAACTATTCGTCATTGCATCAAAAGCGGCTCAAGTGTTTTGCTCCAAAGTAATTTGAACTTTTGCTCGAATTTCAAGGGCCAACAAACGCACACATGCCCACACACTTGCACACGCATTAGACTGGGTCGAAAAAAATCGTTCACTTAATTGAGTGATAATTTTTCACCCATTTTCCTATGTACAAAGATGTATGCTTACTACACAGCAGATCTGACAGAACTTTAATGGGTCGCATGAATAAAATCTAAGCAATTGCATTTTCTTAAAATTTCAAACATCAAATAAATTTAAGTAAAGTGTCTGAAATTTTAAGAAGAAGCAACTGCTTGATTTTTTAATCGTAAAGTCACATATTGCTCTTTAAAAGGTCGCATCCAGTTCCAAAATTTTTTTTATTGTCTTCAAACATTTTTTGTTTTGATGATAAAATTCAAACATAGCTGAGCTGTATTTTGCAATCAATATCAGACGTCTCTTGCAAAATTTTGGTGTGAAAACAGACCAATTTTCAAATGAGCTTGCAACTCAATTTTTCCCGACAAAAGACTTTTTCACAGAATTAAAATCAGTTGAGCGACTAAATAATAATAATATTTATTTTATAATAATAATATTTATTTTAAAAATATACGAAAATCCTATTTTTAAGATTTGTGTGTTAAGGATTTCTCAATCCCTATTCCTTTGATACGAATATTTTATTTTTCCTTTTGCTAAATAAACCAAAACGATCGCAGCGCCACCTACTTCGCCCAATTGTAAGCCTGACAAGCAGGGATCTACATATTCTATAATATATTCTATAAATATGTATGTATAAAAAAATCTATGAAATCATGCAATATTGACTTATGGGTTTTGTCAAATTTCTGGCAACAAAAATAAAATGGAGTCGATTAGTTATGCGTCGCTGTCATGGGAAGGACGTCTAATTTAGTGAAATATATATAGGTCTCCGATAATCACACTCATATTCTTACATCGCGCTAAGGCAGGTAAGAAGAGAAAAACTCCTTTTTTCTATTTCAAAGAAGTGCCAAGGACGAGAAGCTTCATCCTTTAGTAACAAGCTAAGGTGTAGCTATGATGGTGATATGTAATTATCCAAAATATTTTCCTACCTTCCGGAACCGACCCAGTCTAATACAACAACCAAACAAAGTCTACATTAATTCTTCACTTGCTGAGCGCTTCATCGCTGCTCCGTCTAAATAGTGGCATTTATTTTGCATTTAAATTTTCGCATTTTCGGAACAAAAACTTGGCCATCTCTTCTAAAAATCATCTCGTTTATCAAGTTAATAGAAATTTTACATATATTTATTTGCAAGATTGCATGAATAGTTGTACTGTGCAGAGACCGAGCCACTGCTCTTTGTTACAACCTTCGAATACTTCCTACATTCTCCAGCACCATTCAATGAACATTGTTCCACAAGAAGCGAATCAGAAACAGATTCAGCAATGTCAATTGTTCTCGGTGCATCGATAGGAATTCCTGGACAAGTTGAATCATTTCAAGCGGAAATCGGTTTTGCAAACCTCCTAATAATAAATATGTACCTTTAAACATTCTGTTTTAAAGTGTTATTTTTCAGTGTCGTTTTTCGTTCAAACACTTGTTTTTCGAACAAAATGTGTGGTTAAAGGGCAGAAAAAAATTTTAAAACCCACTTGCGAAAATGCCATTAAACAAGCAAATAAATAATTTAGTTACATACACAAATGTCAAACTCGTTAAATGTAAAATTTTACATATGCAAAAAATGTAAATGAAGTTATGTCAAATGATCAAAACTCAAGCGAAATTCCCTAATGCATATAAAGCTCTAGTACTTTGTCAAAACAATGCATTGCATGAGCCTTGTGTAGACACACACACACACACAAGGCATAGCGTTTATTTATTTAACAGCACGTCAACAAGCGGCAATTTGCGAAAACGTTGCAGCAGCACTATTTTTGTTGGCGCTAACAAATTTTGCGCTAGCAATTATGCTCCAAATTTTTGCTTGGACACTTGTACAGATATATCTACATACAAATGTATGTACATATATGATGTAATCCCTGTAGATAAACGTACTAGTGCCAAGCTAGTTCGATTAGAAAGAAGTGGACTTATCAACCTTTCACTCTAAGCTAGCAATGCACAGTGTTTCGACTATATGGGGGCAGGTGGAAATAATAGTTAGCCTGCACCGATTTCGCTGAAACTTGACGTGTGCTCTAATTTTACTTAGGAATAGGAAATTATGAAATTTGGTAAAAATAAGGTAAGGGATAAGTTCCACGCTCCGTACTCTTGTGTGCGGAAACATTAAATTACATCCGATTTCGATGAAATTATGTTTGTACACTCTTTTTTATTGGAAAACCCTAAATATAAAATATGGCGAATATTGCAACACTATAACGAGTAGAAATCGCAAAAAAATATGGGCCCACGCATTAAATCCGATTGAAATGTGGTTAGTTTTTGTTTGCTGCTTTCCACTCTCAGAAAACAAAGGTTGTACACAAAATTTGCACAGATGTAAATACTATATTTTATCCCAATGTTTGGTGTGATTTTTCCATTGCTAGAAATTTTTTTAGCGAAATTACGCAAAAAGAAGCCGAAAATCGAAAATTAAGAAAATCGAAAATTGCATATATTTGTAAAGCTGCGCGAAAAGATCCAATTATATATTCGAAAACTATATAAAATTCTCTAAAACAAGCGTCTAATTTCAAGACCTGAAGAACCGCTGCTCACACTTTTTTACTAACAATCTATAGCATCTACATTTTAAAGCAAATTTTTTGATTAAAAAAAGAAATAAATAATATAAAAAAAAACTTTTTAATATACAACGCTTTTATAAATGGACTAAAAAGTAGAAAATAATAATTCTCAGTCCCATAAAATTTGTTTTGATAACTTTTGATTTTGAAATTTTAGCAAAGGTCATTATAAACAATCTATGAAATTGAAAATGAAAAACGTGGAGCGCATGCAATACAAAGCATTCGATTTAATTGACAATAGTCAAACTACATAACGTAGACCTAAAATTTCTACAGCGAAAGTAGAACTTTGAAATCGATTTTAAGCGGTCGTTATTCATATACCCACATACATACATACATATATTACTTTTCATATCAATCCAAGTGTATTACATGCGCCCCACGCTTTTCATTTTCAATTTCATAGATTGTTTATAATGACTTTTGCTAAAATTTCAAAA
>NW_023458572.1:521041-531590 GCF_013731165.1 Rhagoletis pomonella
TTCAATTTCATAGATTGTTTATAATGACTTTTGCTAAAATTTCAAAATCAAAAGTTATCAAAACAAATTCTATGGGACTGAGAAGTATTATTTTCTACTTTTTAGTCCATTTATAAAAGCGTTGTATATTAAAAAGTTTTTTTTATATTATTTATTTTCTACTTTTTAGTCCTGCCTGAATAAAAGTTTGCAATAGATATTAAAATAATTCAACGATATTAATAGAAAGGTGCACACACATGCATTTACATATGTATGTACATACAAACGAGCACCAATTAATTTTATTTAAAGAATGGCGTGTCGTCTATTTCCGGTGTAGCAAACGTAGTACATAGGGCGACATCTAGATGTCATCTACCTCGCCCTATTCACTATGCTTTTTTATAGGAGCTTTTCAAAGCTTTGCTTTATGGTGTCGGACACACAACATTGAAAGCTTCTGGAACACAACATTGAAAGTTTCTGGAACACAACATTGCAAGTTGATAAAAGCGTTGTAAAATACCAAATAAATGCTAAATACCTTCACTTGAATATTCCACGATACTTTAAGGATTGGTTGCAGGTGAGAAAGGGACACTTGCTTTAATGGGTTCATCGCCAAAGGCAGCTAAACTGGTTAGTCGGTCTCGCGCCGATTTCAGTATTTTTTGGAAATGTACCGTTCGTTGAGAGGAGGGGGGGGGGGGGATATGATGTGAAATTTTGTATTTATGACTTTTATTTTTCCCCCTCTAAGCCCAACCGGTTTTTCATCAACTATCACCAATAATTTTTTTCCACCTGTCTCCATATATTCGAAACACTGTGCAATGTGTACATTTGGACTGGTAAGAAGCTAGTTAAATACTACCATACTGATTTGATTCTCTAGTTTGGGGTTTTCATGCCGTGCAGTAGCCCAACGCAACAACAATAACAATACCAAGGCCCCTTGATAGCAAATCAAAAACTGCACAAGCAATTTCGCTCGAAATTTTCCGCTTAATTGTGATAATCATTGTGGCAGCCGTAGTTGGTTAACATGCCCGTGTTGCCATATTTCGTGTGTAAATGCGAAAATCAACAACAAAACTTCATATAGTGTTTATGTTAGTTAAAATATGTGTGTGCATGTACTCGTGGACGACCTTTACTTTGTATTTGCGTCTATATTTTATTTTCTTTCTGGTGCCAGTTGCCTGCTGCTCATTGAGTCTTACACATTTTTAATTTATTTACTAACGAATTGCGCAATCGCTCTGCGGTCAAGCTTGTTAAAGGTATTTTCCATAGTTTACGCATCCCTTTTTGTTTTTTCCAAAGTCGCTTTGTTTTTTTTAAAATGCCCGAATTTTCAATTTCATAGCGATCAAATAAAAAGGCGCTCTTCAAATCGTTGCCACAAATATTTGCAATTACTGCTGCACTACGCTGTTTGCAAATTTATCTACTCAATCACTTGTTTTTCCATTTTTTGTGGTGGTGAATTTAATTTATTTTCAGATAATTTCCTAGCAAAAAAAACAAAATACAAATACGATTTTTTATTTAGAAAGGAAAATATAAAACAGCAATTATGCAATTAAAGCTACAATGAAAATGAGAGTAGTTGTCTGGCAAATAGCCAATTGAAATTTTGTGAGATTTCGAGTAGTGCATTTGAGGCAATTAAATTGTGGTAAAATAATTAAAAGCTATGTAACTCATTCGGTGAATATAATACGAATATTCGTACGCAAAATGTATGTATGAATTGCAGAAGCATTTTAAGTGACCTATTAAAATAATTAAATTGGAAAATCGACAGAAAGTACTGACGACTTGAATTAATGCAAAATTTTTTTAAAAAGATTAGGAATTTTAAACTAAAAACTTTAGCCTTATCTATAGATTTATTTTGTAGTGTAACTGTAAGTGTCCAACGCCCTCTGAGCTGACCCAATACCTACCTATCCAGGAGTAAATCACACGAGGTCAGGGGCGCACCCAGACTTCAACTGCCGGGGAGCAGTTCTTCAAGGATTAATTCCCTGTCTTGCCAGTTTATCGGTCATGCAGTTTGCAGCATAATAATCTGATGCGGTCGAGCAATCTCTTACCGTTCTCGAACGAACCATCAGAGAGCCAAGAGCCTGGATCGCTGCTTGGATGTAGGAATAAATATTCACCTACTTGAAACGCGTTACACTAGTTAGCAACTAATCGGAAGCCTTCTGTATTGCGGCTACCTCTGCTTGGAAAACACTACAGTGATCCGGTTGTTCGCAAAACACATCTTCAACTACCGTCCCCTTGAGCTGCAATTCATCCATAAATACTTCTACTGGTCCCCGATTTTAGATACTGCACCCCTCACAGTCCTCTTTCGCTGGGATATGGGTGGTGAAAGATCTCTTCGGACCCAAACTCGGCATGCGGTGCTATATTCGAGTTGGCAGGAACTCGAAGCTTCTTAGCCATAGCCGGAAGCGAACTTAAGACCCAACCAACCAACTTAGCTTTACTGCGGCGCGAGCAGCGTCAGCTCTGCATGCCATGTCTATGGGCAGAACGCTTGGCATATCAATAAGCGCCAGAATAGGGTTGTTTTTATGTGTCCCACTGATTCAAATTAGTATTGATCTTGCACTCCTTCCAGCTTTTTGACGATGAAGGCCTTCTTCAGGGCGTGCCACCAGACTCCAAAAACTAAAATTGGCTTGATTATAGTTTCATAAATCCAATGAACGAATTTCGGTAAGAGGCCCCAGTACTGGCCAGTGGCCTCCCCTGCAGCCATATAATGCTACTGTTGCCTTCTTGACTCTTTCCTCTACGTTGTGATTCCATAAAAGCCTCGACAACATCTCAAATTATTTTGCTTTGGTTTTCATTATTCAAAATCTCAATTCTTTTCTTTTCGTTTGGTATACATATGAGAAGTATTGGTTGGTCTAAGTATGTATGTATTCTTTTTAACATTACTGTTATTATTACCATCACAATTACCAATACCGTCGCAATTATTATTACGTACAATGGCAAATACAAAAAATAATAATACGTGACTTAAGCTAATATTAAGAGCTAGATAACAGGAAGTTTGTCCTGAAATAAACCTCACCAAACAAACATTATTCTTGCTCGGAACTTTATAAAAAAAATTGAACATATTGATGAGCTTAACAATAGATAATAAATTAATTGCTTCCAATGCACCCGTTAACATTTATCGACAGCTCATATCAAATTTCGCGACTAAATTGGTTCACCAGCAAACTACACAGATATTTGTGTCAATATGTTTGTACATTTCGCATATCACAGCGATAGCCAGCAATCGGGTTTAATTGACTCGCAACATGTGGCAACAACTCATTACTGTAAAAGCGACGATAAAATAAGACTTACCGCTAATGCCTTGATTGGATTACAAACGAGCACTCAATTTAATTGATTCAATGACAAATTGTTTGATTAACACAAACCACACATCATCTATTTTTCTACTCGCATAAGATAAGTATGTATATATGTATGTGCTAAATTTTAATGTATTCGCTATCAAGTCGTCGTGCTAAATGTATGACTCGAAATTTATGAGCACACAAAATAAATTCATAAAAGGAAATAATACATAAATCGTGATCTAAATCACATTTGTTTTGATTTTAGTAAAAAAGCAGTAACGTCTTCGGTTTTGTGTAAAGTAATGCATCTCAATGAACACACGCAGGCTCTCGAGTAATTGTTTGTTGTGGGTGACTTGGATTCACACCTCTCGGTCATATCTCTTGCAGCTTCCATAATTTCGTTTCTACGTTATTTGCTGTGGTTGTCAAAATTTATAAATTCAAAATTTAAAAGAAGCCACAAAGCCGTATGCTTTCTCTAAAGTCATATCAAGATTTGTTTTACGAGTAATTAATCAATTTGATAATACATCACTACGTATGCTTGTCTGTCCAAAAAGTCACTCTGTACTCTACACAAACACATATTTAAACGCATATAACTAAATCCAAAACTAACGAAATTCTCTGTGAGTGGTGTTTATACTAATTCCTCTCTCTCTCTTTCCCAAATTTGGTTTTCTTTCCAGGACCAGAGAAATCAATTACTTGTAACAAATATGTGGCAGAAAGTTGGTAAGTTGGCAAGCAAATCAAAAGCAAATGCAATAAAATATTGTCGCACTGCAATAACCAATGAAATCATACAACAGTATTCTGGGGAAAAATAAACAATAAACAAATGAAATCAAATAAATATCAAATAAATATCGAGACTTTGTAAAAATGCAATAAATAAGCTCCACAGAGGCCAGTGCGGACTGTGCGTTACGATTAGTTGTTGTGTGTGTGGTAAGAGCCTTTGCCAGCTGGCATACAAATTTTATTCAAATCAGAAATATGCATTGCTACAGCTACAACATCACCAAGCTCGATTAGAGACGCATTAATCTTTAGCGCCGGCAAATTGTCTGTCCAGGGAGTAATGTCAAGAACAAATTGGTATAAACTTGAAGACAGACAGCAAATAAACAGAAAATCTGTGCGAGTGATGAGATAATACTAAGAGAGGTGGCAACACGGGGGACAATATTAAATGATAAAGTTTGCTATCAGGCGATAAAGGCGGGAAGTGGTTACGATTTTTCCTTTTTCTTTTGTTAAAGATTTTTCCACTCCTGCTATGTTCCGAATATTTCTTAATTTCCTCAGTTTTGTGTTGGTTATTTCTTTCCGATAAGCTTAGCAGCCATATTCACAGCCGAGGGCTTAAATATTCTCACAAATAATCTGATAAAGCAAAACATTTGACTGGTTTTCGGTTAGTAGCAAATTTCCTTTACTCCGTGGTGCTCGTCTGTCATGAAAATCTAAAATTGCTAGCATGAGTATTTAATGCTATAATCATTTTTTGTGATCGAAAAATAAATATTAAATCACAACTATTTTCACTGAGCGAAAAATAAAACTCAATGATACTTATTGATTTAAAGCGAGAAAAAACTAAAATCATTCAGTAAAGATTAAGTGCTGATTTAAATTATTTTACTTATAATGATTACGTTCCCTGCTTCTATTATATTATAGTTTCATGTGTCCCCGTTTGTCACCCGTATTATTAAGGCTTTTACTCCCCAAGTGGCATACTTTCAGAGAAAAATAATTCGTTCCGATCCGGCTGCTGTCATTTCCAAATTTTCCCACCAACTATTTCTCTTTCAGTCTCAAGAAAATAACTGCTGGCACGTGAAATAAAATACTTTCAGGATTTATTACAGAAATCTTTTCCAATGAAAAACTACTTTGTAGCAGAAAACTGATGCAGCAGCACTGCAATGAAATTTCATATTGCTTGCCACTCGAAAAGGAAAACTCTCGCTAGATTTGCCTAAAAATTAACACAAGGCCATCGGCACTAAGCAGATGAAATGTAATAGCCTTCTTTACATTGGCACATCCAAAGAGGCAGCAACAAGTATTTATGTGTTTATTTTGAAATGAAAAAAAAAGTACCAAAATATTAGAGTAAAAGAAAAATTGGCTGCTGAAAGACAGATAAATGAAGGAAAGCAGTGTAAAGCGCTCGAAAGCAGAAAAGCATATCACTTTGATGCTTTGGTAGCCAAAACTCATCACTTCCAGTTTTATCACAATGAATGACAATCAAAACCCCTGGCAAAGAAACTGCTACAAGAAAGAAAAAGGCCTCAAAAACTATTACTATCGAAGTCACACAATTGTATGTAGATTGTTGGACAATTACCTGGGATTGAATTTGTTTCCTCTAGAGCTGCTACCTACCCTCGCCCACCTTTCCAACCAAATGGGAGCGACTGACTCAAGCTCAATTGCTTTTACACACTTAACCGCATTAATGTGTGTGTGTGTGTGCAAACGCTCACAAATTTTGAGGGATTGGTGCGGCGTTGCGTATGAGTGACATTAATTTTTTCTCAGACAAATGTATATCAGGCCGTACCAAAAAAAAAATGTTTTTCATCGCACACCCCTAAGTCTAAAGTATTATTGCAAGACAATTTCGAAAACAAAAATTTGTTTTTTCGAACGTAGGTATCGGCTTTACGTTTTTCCTCATAAATTTGACATTTACAGTCGGATCTTTATCTCGATGTTCTTGTCTCGAGGTTACTAGATAATACTTTTTGTTCCAAATTTAACTCAAGGACCCCGTTCTTGTACTTACCCCCATATATGAGTCGTTATCACCGTAACTTAACACCCTAATGTAATTTTTTCCGAGGAAGATTATTCGATTAGAACTACTAAAGTTAAACTTTATTGCAAGTGGGTGTCACCAAAAAATGCTAAAAAAATGCCTCGACCAAAAAAAAGTGTTTTTTTCGAAATTGCCTTGCAAATGTAGTTTAGACTCAATGGTGTAAAGCAAACTTTTTTTGTTTCTTTGTAAGGTGGTGCGATCTAATGATAAATGTGTGTATGTATGTGCTAAACCTATAAATGCTTTCCATGCTCATGCCATTTGTTTTATTACTTTTACAACAACAAAACGAACAAAGCATTCTTTTGTCTTCACTTGCTTTGCAATTACCGATCACTCGTTCAGGAATTATGGCGTGCAAATGGCATACAAGCAAATGTGATTTGGGTGAATGTGGCTCATGTGTACCAATCGACAAAATGTGAACACCAAATGCTCATTTTTCATTACAAAATACAAAGATTGGGCACAATGATATTACACAACATTTGTTGGCTCATTTGTGCCCCTTTTTTTAGAATGGATTGCGAAATTCGCTTTGACTTGTAACTCATCTACGATTTGCTGGTTCCATTTATAATTTAAAATGCAGTGCGGCGCTTTCCTCTGCCTGGCTTCTTGGTGTCAACTTACGTAGTTGTGTTTTGCTACGCTCAGACCGCAGTCATGCCTCCCTGTAATTTGTTTCTACGGACTTCCTTTTGTTCTACAGCGTCCTGGTTATTTGTTCGACGATGTTTGCTAGTTTCGACTCTTCATTTGCTTTAACAAAATTTCACTTTGCCGAAAGGGGAAACGGCTTTTTTCGATATTGCTAGGATATTGTCCGCTGTTGCAGCAGAAAAACGGCAACAAAAGTATTTTAGTATTTTAAAGCATTCTTCGGTGCAAGTGTGCTCGAATTTAATGCCTGTTAAAACTTTTTTTATATACAGAAATTTGGTATTTTTAGTTTTCCAATTTTCCTACATATATATGACTCTATTTCGTGCATTTACTAAAAGACTATCACAATTCAAAGAACGAAATTTTTCCGAAGACTCGTTACAAGTTTTCAGTTTTTTCTCAAAATATACAAAAAAGTGGTGCATATTGTCTTCTTACATGGAAATAAGACACTATTTGGCGAATTTGGAATTTTCCGCCGCATTTCGTAGGTCCTTAGCTTCCAGTTTGAGTTCCATTACTTAATTGCTCGCGGTTCACCGTGTAATCCAAAAATTAGTGCAAAGCACCCCAGCATGGTATCAGTTAAAAAGTAAAATTCGTGATTTGTATGCGCTGCCACGCCAGTCAATTTGAGCTTAGTTCTCGACCAGGTTTCCACTTCTTCTCTTTCTCGCTGTGCCGCGTTTCGCATTCTGTTAGTGCTGTCTTATTAGTAAGACCAACCATTAATAACTGCAATTATGCGGCTGTGTGATATCCGTATTTGAAATCGAAATTAGTGGAATTAGTGGAGTGCAGAGAAATGGAGCTTTTAGGCATATTTAGCTAGTCCCCTCCTCGTTTCTTTCTGCTGCCGCCATTTGGATGTGTTGATTGGAGCAATTTGCCGGTTTTGCATTTGCTTATAATTTGGCGGTTGCGCCAAATGCCTTTTGATTACTTCTGGCAACATACTTATGAAATCGCATTTTAGCGAATACAACCACAAACGTTCAATAAACATTTGTAGAAACTAGTCCGCCAAAATGGTGCATAAAAGCAAAGAGTTACGCCCAACTTTATTCGTTGTTGCATAATAAGGATTTAAAAAAAAAATAGAAATTAGAAAATAGAATAAATAACTTCGAAGTAAAAAAGAATAAAAGTCTTCTAAATTTAGACTTCTTATTTAGGAAAAAAAATAAGAAAACGGTTATTCTCTGCTGTTTAAAAAATCTATCAATGAGTGACTTATTGACTTAAGGGATGTGTTTTGTCAATTTCTTGTAAAGTATGTAGTCGCACACTGATCCAAAAAGTGAAATCTTCATTTTCGTTTAAACTTCGGTTAAGCAATATTTCATACATATTGGGTTTCCTGTAAGATAATTGGGTATATTTATGTTATGCAAATATATGGAACGCTGCCTTTGGAGGAAAGAAATCATTTAAGCTTCCTCTCGATGACAATTTCTCAATGAAACCCGCACTATGTGTATAAAGTGCTTTGTATTTTCTGGTGAACCACTGGAATATATAGCCAGCTTTGGGCGACTCATTCTCTTAACATATCCCTTCATGGAATTAGAAAAGAAAAAATCCTTTGGGACATATCCCCATAAAAATATTCTCGGATGGGCGAAGTTGAACGGAATAGTTGGAGGAGATGTTTTTTTCCAGGAACTCTCAATAAAGCTCAATTTAAAGCTACCAGTTTTCTGCAGCGTGTTTCATGCAGAGGCAGCTGATATCCAAATATTTACTTTGACAGCTTCGCAGCAATCAAAGCTTTATGATCGCTTATGGTGTGTTAAAAACTAGTAAAAATTGCTTGATCCCCCTTTGGCACTTTGGGACCCAAGGCACAGCGATATTCAAGGTAACTGCAATACTGATTAGTTTGCTAGACTTAACTATTTCGAGGTTATTTTCCCTAACAGGGAGTGTATATTTAAGATTTTCTGTAATCACATACCGACTGGTCTTAAATCATCAATTATATAAATAGGCAATCATGTTCCCTTTACACCCCTTTTACGGCTAAACTATACTTCTAAGGTATAAACAATTATATATCATTAGAAAGGTATTTTGATGCTGATGTGCAGGCAATTTTTAAAATTTCAAATTAGTTTAAAATAGAGCGAAAAAATCAATTCAAAAGTCACACCAATACCAATACCATACATGTACATGGTTGGGGCGGAAATGCCTCCTAAATGTATGCTTTAATATTGATACTGAATTACATAAACGTGCTAAGCAGCAGATTAGGAATAAGATGTATGTATGCATGTACATGAATAGATTAGACTCAAACAAGGAAGAAGGTAAAGTTGAGTATGGAGAAGAAGAAAGGGATAAAGCAAAGATTAACAGAAGTAAGAGAAACCGAAACATGAAGACAAAGAGGAAGGTAAATTTAAATTCTTAATAGTCTACATACGTAATCGCAAAGATGTGGGGGAATATGTAGATGGAGAAAAGAACGAAGATAAAGATCTGGTTAAAAGTCAAGGAAATGATAAATATAAAAATTAAAAGGTAAAGATATAAAAACTAATATCTATAGATAAAGGTAGAGACAAAGACAGAAAAAGAAAGAGATACAATTGAAGAATGACATGTTAAGTTGTTTTATGTTATGTTATGTTTTGTTATGTTGTGTTATGTAACGTTATGTTTTGCTATGTTACGTAATGTTATGCTATGTTATGTAATGTTATGTTATGTTATGTTATCTTATATTATGTTATGTTATGTTATGTCATGTTATGCTATGCTATGTTATGTCATGTTATGTTACGTTAAGTTATGATAGTTTATCTTATTTTATATTATGTTAAGTTGTGTTATGCCGTGTTATGTTATATCAAGTTATGTCATGTTATGTTATGTTATCCTATGTTATGTTAAGTTATGTTATGTTGTGTTGAGTTGTGTTATGTGGTGTTGTTATGTTATTTTATGTTATATTCTGCTATGGTGTGAAACGTATTTCACCGCAATTCAGCTCAATTAACTCAACTCGGCTCAGCTCAGCCCACCTCAGCTCCCCTTAATTTAAAAGGTTGAATTTCAACCGCTGGGCGAACACTAGTATATATAAATAGGCAATCATGTTTCCTTTACACCCCTTTTACGGCTAAACTATACTTCTAAGGTATAAACAGTTATATATCATTAGAAAGGTATTTTGATGCTGATGTGCAGGCAATTTTTAAAATTTCAAATCAGTTTAAAATAGAGCGAAAAAATCAATTCAAAAGTCACACCAATACCAATGCACACATGTACATGGTTGGGGCGGAAATGCCCCCTAAATATATGCTTTAATATTGATAGCGAATTAAAGAAACGTGCTAAGCAGCAGTTCAGGAATAAAATGTATGTATGTATGTACATGAATAGATTAGACTCAAACAAGGAAGAAGGTAAAGTTGAGTATGGAGAAGAAGAAACTGATAAATACAGAAATTGAAATAAAAGTAAAGAAACCTAGATATAAAGACAAAGAGGAAGGAAAATTTAAATACCTAACCTAATAACAATGGTGGGGGTGAATATGTAAATGAAGAAAAGAATGGACATATTTAGATCAGGATAAAGGAAAAGATAAAGATGAAGACCAAGACGACGAAGATGAAGATGAAGATGAAGATGAAGATGAAGATGAAGATGAAGA
>NW_023458572.1:531690-532736 GCF_013731165.1 Rhagoletis pomonella
GAAGATGAAGATGAAGATGAAGATGAAGATGAAGATGAAGATGAAGATGAAGATGAAGATGAAGATGAAGATGAAGATGAAGATGAAGATGAAGATGAAGATGAAGACGAAGATGAAGATGAAACACACCACAACTTAACCCCCACACCGTAATTCACCACACTTCAACTCTCTCACCACACCTTAACTCACCACACCTCAACTCACCACACCTTAACTCCACACACCTAAATTCACCACACCTTAATTCACCACACCTCAACTCACCACACGTTAACCCCCCACACCGAAATCCACCACACCGTAATTCACCACACCTCAACTTTCTCACCACATCTTAACTCCCCACACCTGAATTCACCACACCTAAACTCACCACAGATAAATTCACCACACCTAAACTCACCGCACCTCTTAAGCCCACCACACCTAAACTCACCGCACCTCTTAAGCCCACCACACCTGAATTCACAGCGCCGTAACTCCCACACCCAATTCCACCACATCGCAAACCACCACACCCAATTTCCCCACATGACATGATATCACTTTATGTGGCATCAATGACATTGCTTTAATATTGATACTGAATTAAAGAAATCTGCTAAGCAGCAGTTTAGAAATCAGATTTACGAAGATTAAGATTCATGCAAGGAAGAAGGTAAAGTTGAATATGTAGAAGAAGAAAGGGATAAAGGCAAAGATTAGAATAAAAGTAAAGAAACCTAAATACAAACGAAGGTGGATATGAAGATGAAGATGAAGATGAAGATGAAGATGAAGATGAAGATGAAGATGAAGATGAAGATGAAGATGAAGATGAAGATAAGGATAAAAATCATAACCCCTTAACTTTAACTCATCTTAACTTAAAAACTTACTCCACCTGAGCTCACAACACATTAATTCACCACACTTTAACTCCCCACACCTAAATTCACCACACCTCAACTCGCCACACCTTAACCCCCGCACCTAAATCCACCACACCTAAATCCACCACCCTTAATTCACCACACCTCAACTTTCTCACCACACCTTAACTC
>NW_023458572.1:533136-549331 GCF_013731165.1 Rhagoletis pomonella
CTGAAGAGTGTGCGATGTTATATTGTGGTGTGTTATGCTTCATATGTGATGTTATTTATTCTTATGTTATGGTTATGTTATGTTATACCAAGTACTAAGCTAAACTCCGCCCCACTTAACCCATTCCAACTAATGTTATTTTAGCTCATTCAACTTACATAAACTATCCTTAATTTTATCGGTTGAATTTCAACCGCTGGGCGAACACTAGTATATATAACTTCTGTACAATATTTCAAGTTCCTTCTAGACGCTAGTGGACCATTGCTGGTATAAGGGGCTTCTAAAGCCGGTCAAGCAAATGGCTGCGTACTGATATGAGTCTAAAGTCACTGTTCAATTAGAACTAATGTGGTACGACTTAATATTTTGTCCGACTCCTACGGCAGCACCATTTGGAGGACGACTTTTTGATGTAGAAATGTTTTCGCAAGATATTTATTATTTATTTATTTTATTTATTTTAATTTAAAATGGAAATAAGTAAAAAAAAAACAATAAATCTTTTTATTTTATTTATAGGCTGATGCTTTGTATTTTGACGTTTTGGAATGTACCCGTACTTGGCCGTACTCTTACATGCTCATGCGTGGCGTATGAGTAACATTTTCAATTTTTCCAGATTTTACACAAAAATCAGCGCAAGGATTTTTATCTGGCGTCGTTAAAATATAATTTAATGCCGTACTGAAAGAAATTTTTTTGAAATTTTCCAAAAAGTTATCGGCCTAATTTTACTGCCCTCATCGATTTTGTCCACCTTGTTCGCTGATGCACAAGCTTAATTGCAGCAATTTTATTTGCGTTCCTCACCCAAGCCACAGCCCATAACAAAAAAAAACCATTTAAACTCGCCAGCACTGGCAACAGCAAAGTCGGGTCCCTCGGGCGTGTTCCAACTAATCTGCTGGGCACAGCATTTACACTCACATACATATACAAACACACTAAGGTAGATGTTTGCACACAAAGCAGATTTTATTTTTTACCTCGAGCTGGCTCAAAGTTCACGGCAATCAAAGCTGGTCGGTCGGTCAGCGCAGCAAGTCTTCCAATAAGCTTTCTTTAATTTTTAATGCCTTCATTTATAATTTACTATTTATTTATTATGTCTTTGGGGCTTAGTTAGTTTGCGTTGCATTCGTGGAAGGCTGATATGGTAAAGACGTTTTAATATTTTTTCGTGCAATAAAATTCTTGCTTATGTTTTTGGGGTGAAATGTTAAAATTTGTCTAATAGCTTAATTATCAAATTTCTGAAATTATCTCGGAATTTACAGAAAGTAGAAATACTTAATGTGAAACTTTGGAGCGTCTACGATAAAAAATGCAGTCTTTTATTATCTAAAGCCAGCTGCTCTTAAGCCGGATTTCAAATGAAAATTTCAACATCTAATTTCTGTTTAGACCTATTTTTCATTCTTCTGCATACGAGAGCGCTATCAACAAATATTCCTTACCCTTTCTTTATCTTCAAACATTTAAATGCTTCCCTTGGGATTGGAAAATCTTTGCGCTTGAACAGTTATTCGAACTTTAACGATAAAATAAGCCATAAATAAAACGGTGACACAAAAAAGGTTTAAATTATGATTTCGGTCACAATTTACCTTTCATATTGGCGCTTTTGTATTATCAAAATTTATGTTAAGGTTACTACAGCATAGAGCTTTTCAAATGCATTTATAAAAGAAATAAAGCGTAATTTGAAATACTAGTTACTGATTAACACACAAACTTGTCTATGTTGCTCATACGCCACGTCGGATGTGAGTGAAAATGAATATATACTTTGTACATACATACATATACTTTTATATTTATTTGAACATGAAATTTTAACTTTAATCAGCATAATGTTGGCTTTGGATTATTAATTACGTAATTAATTCTGTACACGAAAAGGTAGTAAATTCATGCAAACATGTTCGTCCTATTCTTATTATTGGTGTATAACTAGAATATTATTTTTAACGCTATTGCCAATTGTTAGAGTAGTAAGAAGTGCTATACAAATGAAACATATATGTACATATTTATGTGCACACGTGCATTCAGAGCTACGAGTAATGCGGAAAATTCACAGCCAAACCAACCGTCTTTAATTACAAAAATATCAAAAATTCGTAGCATTATATGCACTTTTACTTACGGTAGACCCGAATAAAGAAGGCAAATAATTTTTGGTATTCAAATTAACAATTTAATTAAATTTTTGTGAAGTGGCCCAATTTTGTATTGGCTCTAAAACTGTTTCAAAATTGGGCACTTACATAATTCCTAGATTAGCAGTTCTCAAAAGTTTGAAACTTTACATTTCCAAGTTCCTAAAAACAAACTAAGCAATCGCTTTTTCTTAAAATATCAGACCTTTTAATTAAACTTATTACAAAACGACTTCAAAAAGGGAGGAGATTATCAATTAGTCGGAATATTTTTTTTTATGTAAGCTACCGCATATATTTGGACTACGTTAATCGATTTCTATAATTTTTATTTAGAGGAAAGGTGGTACTTCAGAAGTGGTCCCATACTAATTTGGTTTTGATCAAATTTCAAACTTTTTTCAAATTTTGTACAAAAATTTTAAAAATTGCACAAACTTTTCATTCCAATTCCAACTAATTTAATCAGAGTTTCTAAATAAATTTTTGGTATGCAGTTTAAAGTTGATTTTTAATAATTGTTTTCTGCCGGTATTATGCGCTCTTTGCCAAAAAAAAAAATTAATTTGTATGGAAAAAATGCGTGATACCATCAGCAAAAACATTATCAAAAATCAACGCGATTTTTAGCAACACGAAATTTGCACTTTATAATACTAGAATTTCATAAGCGATAAAACTTCATACCAAAAAAATATTCTAGAAATTAAAATAAAATGCTTGGAATTGCAGTGAAAAGTTTGTTGAATTTTTATAATTTTTTTACAAAGTCTGAAATTTGGATTTATATGGTTATTTGTTCAAAATTTTTATACAAAAATAACGAAGACTCAACAATTAAAATATCAAAATGTTTAGGTGCTTTAGTTATGTCGCGGGCTGTATATTGAGGCATATGTATGTATGCCTACATTTACAAATTAGCAAACGCATTGTAATTAATATTTCATTGAACATTCGAAGCCAACATTGACATAAATTACGCATATTGTTTTCTATTTTCAGCATACAAGTAACATGCTTGCTACCCTACAAGACAGCTGAGTATCATATGAGTACTCATATTATCATTACTCCTAATCACAAAAGTGCTTATCAAAGTCCTCATTTTCGTTCAGGCCATGGGAAAAAATTGAGTACTTTCCCCTCAATGTTGTCATCAGAAAGTCCTCAGTACTAATAGTCAAACTACTCATTTATGCCGTACTACAAAAACAAAAGTGTAAATGTGTGAGAATTTTTGCCTAAAGTGCTCAGCAATGTCTTGTAGGGTAATATATTTATGTATGTCGTACGGGCATACGTGTGTTCTTTAATACATATATGTATAAGTAAATATCCGCATTACTGCGCCTCTGCGTGGCGTTAACCCACATGATTTTGCTGTATCGTGTTAATCCGCACATTTAATGCAAAGTAAAAAGTGGCGGGGCGTTGTTGAACCACCGGACTGCTTACAGCGACCTAAATTGTTTTAATCCGCCCTACGCGCGAACACCCACAAACACATCTCAACGCATACATACATACTTCCCAGCGCACATTTAAGTATACATACCTACAGTGCTGCCATTTTGCCACTTCCAATATGTAGCTCGCGCATAGTTATGCACATATATATGTATGTACTTTTGTATATATACACTTACACTTACACTTACGCACACTTACATATGGCTGTTTCCATGAAAACCGAAAGCGCAAGTGAATGGATTCAACCGCATTTACAACTTTAGATTTCGTATTCAAATGGTGAAAAGAGGTTATGAAAACGCGAAACGGTGGAGAGAATAATTGAAGATATTATAAAAAATATTTAACTGTGTTTATATTATTAACTAACTGTATGTGGTGGAGATCTGTCACGTCCGTTATCATATTTTAATTCAAAATAAAACCAACAAAAAATTGCGTCTGATTAAACATGAATTGGTTGTAATTGTCCGTGATTTGACTTTATTGAAAGAATTTTTAAGAATAGAAAACCTCAGAGGATTCGCAGAGTTTTGCTTATCTTTACTTCACTTCTGTTTTTGTCAACCAAAGGACGGTATAAAAGTTAGACAACGGCACATTTTTTTTTTTTACAAGTGGCTTCTGTTTTCGTATAATTTATTTACCTCTAAAATCGTTCAAATGTCACGTCCGACATCATGGAAACACCCATATGTATGCATTTACACAAAAATATTTATCTGCGTGAAAAAGCTTCGTGCAATTTTCGATTACGTTTTCGATTTTGTTTTGGCATTTTTCTGTGATTTCCCTCTCCTTCTTACTTGTACGGCATCTGTGCATGACCGTAGGACATTCTGCTGTTGTTGTTATTGTCCATAAATCAACGTTCTTTCGTAGGCAAGTCAGTTTCAGGAATGCAGTGTATGAAGGAAATACATATTTACAATACATTGTAGCTGACAATTTAATTTTATTCGGAAGCATTAAAAATTGTTGCTAGCAAGTTCAAAAATTAATCACTGCTCGCCCTGCGTTGCTAAACTAAATCGGTTAACTATTTAATTAATTGGCAATGCTACCAAAATTTATTTCACTTTAAAGGTTTTCCAAGAACTTTTGGTGGGCAAACTCTAACATTTTACATATTTACATACCACTCTTGAAAAAATCCAAGTACTTAGGAATTATTCTCGACATCCAGTTACTCTCCAATGACAACAAAACCGAAATCCGCAACAACACTTCCAAAAGGTCAATCAAAATTAAACTTAGAAACCTGTAAAAGGTTCAGAGAAGCGCTCAGTTGTGTTCAGCAGTACTTTTTCCTTCGCCCCCGGGACTTCAAGAAGCCTGAATGGATCGATGTATATATAGCAGAATCAGCTACTCTAACTTAACCCAATTTGGCTTAACATTTCTTGGTAGTGGAAAACTCAGTTGAAATATATTAGAAAAAAAAACTGTTCTAAAATGCTACATTTTTAATATCCACACTGTATTTCGCTATTTTTCATTACTCAATAAATTGTATATTTTCGATAAGTGGGAACTCTACTAAAAGAACTATAAATAAATTACCCCTAAAATTAGCTTTTCTGAAAACCATTTAATTTTTTTACATTCTTCCTTGAAAAATTATATAAATCTAAATTCTTTAAGTTGTGGCAGCGCTTTCCAAAAAATATTGCATAAACCTATCTTTCTCTACAAATTTAATAACAAATTCCGCGAAGCCAAAAGTCGGTACAGCTATCCCATTTTAATGGAAAAAAACTCGAGAGTGCCGAAACTTTCACTGCATATCAAAATTGTCTTTAAAAAATACTTTCGACTTTGAAAATTTCCGGTTTTCATCAAATTAAAATAAAATATTTTGCAATTCAGTCAGCAAAATCACTGGCAGCTGGCGGTAGCATTATGTCAAGGCATCATCTATGTAGGTATATAGGTGCATATGTACATGTATGTAGACCTACTTTCTTTTGTTGGTGACTGACACTTTCCCCCAAACAATATTTTCTGCATATATAATATTCTTTTGCAAATGTTTAGTTTTCCCCCATTCATGCACTTGGCATATTAAATGAATAGCTTCTCCAAATTAGCACTCATTTGCGCCTTGCTGATAAATGTCTTCCACAACCCCATCAAGATGCTACTGCGATTCACGCTACACTTTTTCGCAGCACATAACCTTTTGGCGGCGACATTTTCATGCCTACAGCCATTTACACTATTTCTGCTTTTTATTATTTTCGTATATGTATACCTATTTTTTTATTTTAAGTTTGGCAAACCTTGATATCTTATACAAATATCCATGGCATTAATGCCATGTGTAGTAGGCATAGACATGTACATATATGTATGTATTTATGCACTCACTCACACGCACACTTTTCACTTACTCACTTTTCTGCATGTCACTCACGTTTCGCTCTGTCGTCAGCCACATTAAATGGACTTCCTGTTGTTATTACTTTTTCCCTGTCTCTAAATACACTTCATGCGCACTTTTCCTACCTTCGTGGGGAATACTTTTTCATTTCGTTGTTTTTTGTTGTCAACTTGCTCGTAAGTTGTAGTTTTCAACTAGCTTTGTAAATTTTTCTTTTCATTTATTTCCTGATTTTGTTATTGCAGCTTTCATGACTATTGTACCTCTATATAGTTTGTTGATTCAATTGTTATTTGGTTTTTGTTGTTATAGTTGTCAGTTGAAGCAGCTGAAGTTGCTTGGAGCGATGTGATTTCCTTTCAGTTTCCTTCGCTTTTATTCATTCGCTCGTTGCGCACCCGCTACTTCAGCCAAACAAATGCGAAAATTATTCAGAATAAGAAAACTTCGGTTCAAACAGACACATATATATATGTAAATGCATTAGGTTGGTCCGAACGTTTTTTTCCAACCACCCCCAGAACTGAAGAATAACGAAAATAAGTAGACACGTATTTTTTGTTTCGAAATCGTGCCACCGGGGCTTTGAAGTTTTTCATAAATCTTACATGCGCAAAATACATTTTCTCATAGAATTTGCTATGAAACCGTTAAAAGCTAATATTTTTTGTTTGAATAATAATATTTAAAAAATATAGTAAAACGCAACTAAATCCCTTTTAACGTCTTTTTTGTTCACTGAAATGTTGAATGAAATGATTTGCCGACTTTTACGCATAGAATAAAATAAAAATAAAAATGCATTTAATTAAATCGATTAAATTTGTCATTGACAGGCTATTCGGCCACTGAACACCGTTCCTCAAAACGGTCGATCAAACTCCTAATCATAAAGGCTGCGTGAGCTGATCTTGAGTTGGCTATAATTTCTTCGCATCATAACAATTGATCATTGATAATTTTAATATGCTGTTGTATACTGTAAACATCCACTATAAATCCTGTAAAAAGAAAAATATAATTATATTAAAAATTTAGAAAAGTTATTTGTGTTTAACATTGGTAAGCCTCATTTGGCCCACCCTGTACATATATATTATATTGACATTCGCATTCATATTCGTAGCACAACACTAAATTCCCTTATTTCAGTAAGTTTTAAAGTCTCCAGCTTTACAACTATTTTTGATTGCTTGTACTTCAAACAAATTTTTTGTTTTCTTTGTTTTTTTTGTGTTTGCTTAAGAATTGTTTCTATGTTTTTCAACCACTCTGCTTCATTAAATCAGTAGTTGAAACTTCTCCACTAATTATCTACTTTTACTTTCAATTTTTGTCTGTCGATTTGTGCAATTTTATGTGACTTTTAACAGCACAGTGAGTTCTGCACTCACAGCAAACCAAATCCGTATTGCTACATTCTTTGTCGTCATTCTTTGTTTAACTTTCTTAGCTTGATTACACCACAAAAAACTGATGCGTTGAGAAAATCCTAAACCAGTAGAAAGTGTGGGGTAAAGTTTCAAAATAGGAAACGATTTCAGGCCAAGCAGTACAACAGTTTTCTTAAAAATATATAAAATAATAGATTTATCTTGAACTATTATAATTGGATTTAAATGCACTTACCTTTAAACATCGGATTTGAACTTCTTCAAAAAAGGGCCAAAAACACCCGTATTATGAGAAGTCAAAGTGTACACATTTTTTTTTTTTAGAAAATTTTCTCGCCTAAAACTTTATGAAATATGTATATGGTAAGCGGACTTGAACCACAATCAACTACTTTTTGACGGTGTAAAAATTCATAGTATATGTATGCTTCATAAAATACTCTTATTTTGGCGAATTTACAGAATATTAATTTGAAGGCAACATTTCCATGTGGGTTATTCCTACCAAAATTAGAGAATTTTTTTTCTCTTGGTAGGCAGGAATTATTTCGTTGTAATTCTTCTTCTTAATTGGCACTAAAACCCTTTGTTGATGTGGGCGAATACTAAAACAACGTCGCAATTACCTCCCTTCTTCGTTTAGTTGCGCCACTTCTTTATCCCCAGTGCAGACAGGTAATCTGTATTTAGTCCTTCTACTGTGCTCGTGGCCACACCCTTGATTTCGTTGTCCATCCGTGGGTGACGAGCCGAAGGATATTTTCACTTGGGCATCGTCGTTCATGCCACCACCACCAGAGAGCAAAACACCATTTCTTCTTAGGCGCGATGCACATTAGAGCGATACGATATGGAAGTGACATCGACATGCGCGCAGTGCACATTAGAGCAATACAGGGTTGCGTGATTTCAAATCCTTTTTAATTTAAAATCCGCCTTTAATAACAAAAATAATTCTTTTCTTTTTTTTGTTTGACGAATCAAATCACAAATAAAATTTATTTCTTATTTGGTTGACAAATCAAATCACAAATAAAATTTATTTAGGATTTGATGCAAATTTCAATTCAGAAATAAATTTGATTTATGGATTTGTGATTTGACTAAATCAAAATCACGCAACCCTGGAGCAATACCACATGCGATACCACGTGATGCGGTGTGATAGCAATCCGTGTCGCTCGGCCGATATGCAAGCGATATATGTCGACGCAGTGTCGCTGACGTTCCAGTGAACACAGTTTTCATCGCTTCTTACCAATTCTGACTTACTTAGCATGTTTATGTCGATTTCATATCGTATTGCCTATCGTATCGTGTATCGTATCGCTCTAATTTGCACCGCGCCTTAGCATCGCTCAAGGCATATAAAACAGGTAGTAGCATTAGAGCAAAAACAATATTTGCGTGTATTTTGTTGTTGCTTCTGGTTTCTTAAGTGTCAAAAGCTGTTCTGATTTTTTCTTGCAAATCAAAAAATAAAAAAATAAAATTTTTTGCAACTTTCCTTCTTAGTAAATTAAATTTTTATGGGGGGAATTTGAAATTTCAGAGACCAAATTATTTGAAAAAAAAAAATCAATATGCCTTGACATTGCCCATTTGTGTTAAATTTAATAATATTTGCAAAAAGATTAAAAATAAAACTCTCAATGCAATTTACTTACATTTTAAATTTTTGCGCTCTTTTCCCTTTTCTTGCAGTGTGGACGAAGGATTCAATGGCGCCTACACGCCCAACATTGTGGTAAAGAATAATGGCTCATGTTTTTTATGTGTTGCCCGAAATTTTCAAATCCACCTGGAAATTTTTGATCACATGGTTTCCATGCCCTAATCAACGCTGTGGGATGAAGTTCGGCACATGAACATATGATGGCTTTCAGGTAGGCAAAATAGTTATTCGTTTTCAGTACAAAGTTTTCGCATGGACAATAAATTGTTTTCGAAAAAAAATTATGTCTATGTATGCACGTTGTTTATTACGCCCTGAGTTGTGTTATCAAGGTAAAAAAATTATAGGAAAGTTGAAACAAGTTCCAACAAAATATGTATAAACACACAATATGAACAAAAAAAGAAACGGATAAACTAAAGGCAGCACATCCATTTACAAACTCACGGTTTCAAAAATGAGCACATTTCTCCTTGCGTATGTGCATTCAACTACATAGTAGGATATATCAAATCCAGCTCTAGCCACGCACCCTACTCTAATGACGACCAGCAATTTTTTTTTAAATTTCATTCACACATGCATCTATTCAAATTTTTTACTCAATTTGCGCACTGGCATACCTTTTAAGCATTGCGTTGAGTGGCTGATAAATCAAAATGTCAACTGCGACTTGTTGTTGAAAGCATCGTTTCGCATGCCGCTAAACAGAAAACTTTTTCACTTGATAATAAGTAAACTGAATCAACGAAGCCAGTGCCCTTCCCTTTACCTTAAGTTGCCAGTTATCACTTTTCTTTTCATCCTTTTTTGTTCTACCACCACTTCATTAGGCCCACAGTTAAGCATTTAAAAAGCCTCTTAGCCAATACACTCTCGAATACAATTTAATTGCTCTCGAATTAATTCCGTCGCTTTTAATTTGAAAAAGTGCTTAAGGTCACAAAAAACAATAGTCATTACAAAAGCAAATAATCGCCAAATGCTAGCTGGAAAAAGAGCAAAAATCATAGCGCAAATTAAAACAAAGGGCTGAAGTGATAGCCAATAACAAACCAACAAACGCAATCGAAATGAAAACAATTGCATCGATGTAATTTGCGTAATAATATTTAATGGCTTTTTGATATGCCCAATGCAACAATAAATATATATTTTTCTTCCCGCGTGGTATGCAATTTGTTGTAATCGCTTAGCGTGTAATTGCCGCTTTTACAGTTCTGCTAATTTCAGCAGCTAGTGCATATTTTGGTATTTTAGGATTTTTGCATAAATGCGAATATGTCTCTACATTACGTATTTAAAATGATGTTGTGGGTTTGTTCATTTAGCTGTGGTGAATTCATACTATTATGCTTTGCACTTCTGCTCGCACAGGCTTGAAAATAATTCCGTGCTAATTGGTTAAAATTAAAATGACAGCAGAGTTTCTAAAATTTCATTGAATTAGAGCAATTAAATTATTAACTGCATCGAATTAATTTTCTACATATATACTTTTACGCATAATAGATACAAAATTTCATTAGAGTGATAGGCAATGCAATTTCTTATTCAAGTAGCAAATATTAACATTGATATGAGCATTAGGAAGGTCCTTAACAATCAAATGAACGATTTTTTTCAGTGTCACCCCCTCAATCGGTAATTCCACGGACAAAGATATAACATATAAGTTTTGGTCCCCATTGGAAACGGTTAAGGCGTGTCGCATAGGGTGCAAAGTTCAGATTCACCTATGGAGCCTTAAAAATTAAAATTAATTATTTTTTTCATCTAATACCCCAAATCGATACTACTATATTCGAAGATATCACTTATAAATTTTGGTCCCGATTGGGGTCGATTAAGGCACTTGGCAGAGGAATCAAAGTTCAGCAGATGGATTCCAGAATTCCATCGCTAATTTTGATCGCCAAAAATCCGCAAAAGAATAGCAGGCGCCCCTAATAACACGCAACATCTAGTTACATTCCCTCCATCACTGACAGATTTGGCTGATTATACATTGCATGTGTTACTCTTCCATGTTGTATACTTTTAGGAGCCACTGTTTTTCATTTACAGATTTTTATAATATTTTTCCGCCTAAGTATTTAAATTTAACAATTTTGCTTGTTTTAAATAGCAAAAAATTGAATCTTAATTTCATGTTCATTTATTTTACACCATAGCTAAACACTTAATTCCAAATGGTTCCGATAAAGTTTGCTTTGTATTGTTAGAACAATTTTCTCTATAGTATTTGACAACTTGCAGTATGTGTTGTTTGTCCCCTCTCTTTTAAAAGAAATTTTATTGTACTACTCTCCTCTTTCTGCCGTGTACTTTTCCACTTTTAAATGCTTTATCCTATTAACAGCTGGATAATCTGAATTTTGACCCCTTTGCGACACTCCTTAACCAACTCCAATCGAAATCAAAATTTAGATGTGATATCTTTGACTGTAGTAGTATCGAGTTTGGGTATAAGTTGAAAAACAAAATTAATTTTAATTTTTTGAGTCTACACAGAGTATTCTGAACTTTTCGACCTGTGCGACATGCCTTAACGGTTTCCAATCAGCACCAAAACTTATATATAATATCCTTAACCGTGTTATTAGCCGATTGAGGGGGTGAGACTGGAAAAATCGTTCCTTTAATTTTTCTTAAGGACCACCTTAATGTGCACACATAGAAGACCCCTTTATCATATTACAGGACCTTGGTTGAAATTCCACTGGACCCAGTAATACAGTACATAAATATACATATTTTTGAATGAAGCTCGTCCATTTGGGTTCCGCAAAACCTTGTTCTTGTATCGTTAAGTATCTTGCATGCAGTTTGAGCTCAGTGCTTTATCGAATAATCATCCGACATACCACTTTAATGAGGACAACCAAGTCGTCGACGAACTGTCGAGAGAAAGAGCTTGAACCGTAGAAGAAGAAGATAGATTTTGTACGAGCTGTCACTTCTGTTGTGATTTTCAGTAACTCTTCAGGTAAATTGGGGCAATTTAACCCACGCCAGACCTCCATTTGCAGAACGGGACAAGCTTGGACTCATATAAATGCTAACAGTGGTTTCCAAAATAATAACCTAACTGATTAATCGCGAAATACTGGAATGCTGGGTCAGATGTATTGCGAGGAGACAAGTTATCTTCTTTCGTCAACATATTACACAGTTTCATTAAAGAATCTCGAGAGTTTGTCGAGGAGTAATGATTTCATTCTGCAATGGGCAACTACGCCAGAGGGCTTGGAAAATTGATCTTGGTTACCCAGCCTAGCGTAAGGCATTTCCAATCAAAACTGACACTAGACTGCAATACCAAAATAAAACCGAAATAAATTTGCAGCAGCAAATGCATAAAATTTCAATTTTAATCTTTTAAGAATTTTTGTACAAATCTTGAAACTCTGCCAAACACATTTAATGCGCTCAAATCGACATGAAGGCGTTGCAGTGTAAGCAGTTTACTGGTGGTGTGTGGCAACAAAGTGTTCGCCTAAGGAAGTGACATTCACTGGCAGAAATCCATGCGTGGATTTATTTACCCTCTAAGTACTTAGTATGTGCTGCGCCTGGGTAAACACCGCTTCAGTGACTCGAAATTTGCTTTTCCACTAAATGTTGTCACATAAGATGCAGCGACACTCGTTTTTGTGGCTGGCTGAAGATTGAGAAATTTCGACAGTTGGTGGCAATACGTAAGCGCGGCTTATGGCAAACGAATTTGCAATGCAAATTGTTGGCTCGATTATTTGAAATATCAAGCAGCGGTAGTTTTACGACATCGATATCAAGCAGGCACACACACACACACATGCAGTCGTCCATACAAACTAACTTGCTAAGCATTTGCAATTTCCTTCTTCGGCACTTAACAAAATGCGTAAACTTGGCATAAATATTTGATTCTGACTGTTTGCTGCAGCCACAAAACAAATTCGGTGTGTGCCAAAGCTACTGAAGTTGAAAGTGCGATATAATGCGGTTGCTACGAGCTCCAGCTAGTGTGTGTGCTTGTTGCGGTAGGTACAGCTTCTTGCCACTATTCTCATTTATTTTTTTTGGCATTGACATTTTTTCTAGTCAAAATTATTCTATTGTAACATTTCACGTGCTAACTTTTTGCGGCTAAAAACGGATACAAAACTGTGGGCGGCTCGTCCTTGGCTTTGGCTTTGGCTGCTGTGCTGCGTGATTTTGCTGCTGTTGTTGCACGGATCGCCGTCGGCGTGAACAATAAACTTTTGCACAAATTGCATTTGTTGCCTACGCAAGTGTGATATTTTGGCTCGCCTCCTGCTGGGAAAGGAACAAAACGATTTGGCTATCGGCGGTGATTTGAGCGCCGCACGTAACTGGAAAATATTTGCACTTTTTTAAGATTTGCTTTTGAGTGCACAACAAGCAAATGGAAATTTTTAAATATTTGCATGAATTATCACGGGGAAGCTTCTCATCCGACCTTGGGCATTTAACTAGGGAAATTAGAAATGTGGTTTGGCACACCCTGAGTTGGAAGGTCCCCTAGAAATGGTTTTTGGTAAATGGCCAAGTGCAATAAAGACATTGTCACAGAGTAGATAATTGATTAGTTGTTTGCAACTGTGAAAGAATCACTAATTACATAAAAATAATGGTGACTTGCTACATATTTGAAAGTAATAAATTTGCCCAAATAACACAGGCAAACAAAAATGGAAAAAAAATTGATGGTTAGTGGTTGGACTTGCTGGTGCTGATTAAGAATCCGTAACCTTTTATTGAGCACAATTGAACTCCATGGCATGTTTTTAGCTTAATATGTATTCACGTACTTTTGCATACACACGCTCACATTTTGGCTTTTGGCACTCTGCTCTTTGTGCCGCGGCATAAACTAAATTCAGCATGTACGCAAGTTTTTATGTAGATACTCATTTATATCGGAAATCCGGCACAACAATTTACTTGTACTCTTGGGAAGGATCATATACAAGGTTGAGTTTACCGTTATTTACAATTTATGCACAATCGAGGCACTAAAGTAGCAATGTCCTCCAATAGGGTTCGGATCGGATTTCCAATTGGCTTTTTTCCCGCTTGATAGTCACGGATGTGTGTGACGTGCAAAATTGCGTTATTAAATTTAACAAAATCGAAATTACTCCATGGTGTCATTGTGCTCATTGCGCATCGAAAAATTTAAATGTTTTTGGAGAGTTTTTTGGCCCATAATAAATTCATAGTATACTCGCGTCGGATCCAAGTCAAATTTAAACATTTGAGCATCGAAGAATTCATCGAAGTGGTTAAAACCTTTTACAAGATTAGAGAGCCAAATGCTAGCATTGTCTGTGCACTACAGGTCCTTGTTAGTGAATGTCGCCACGGCAAAAGTTTAATAACTTCAGAATGGGCGTTAAGAGATCAGCATATATGAAGACGGTGCTGCTCGTAAAAGTTTGCCTCTCACAAAAGAAATCTGTTGGGATACCTTGAGAGTAAGAAGCTTCTTCCAATCAGTAGCATTTGATACTGCCAATAGTTTGTTGGCCACCTTCAGGACGACCCTTTCGCCATCTTTTCAATTAGCCGCCATGTCATCTTAGCCTAAGTGACTCAAACAAATGAACACATGTGGATTTTTTTAAAATAATTTTTTAAATAAATGTTCTATAAAAAATACCATATAAGTTTTAACCAAAACCATATAAATCACAGATTCAAACCTTATACAAAATTTAGGATAATTCGACGAATTTTCATCAGAATTTCAACTTATTAATCTGATTCTTAAGAACATTTTTGGGTATGCACTTTTATAGCCCATATAATTTTAGTCAGTAAGGGCAAGATTCAACCGGCCATAAAATCCCTTTGATTTTTGAGAATTTTATTTGTAGACCGATTTTTGCACTTTTTTCATATTAGCATGAATTTCTTATAAAATAAAATGCGGAAGACCATTAGCAACAAAATTCAAACTATCAAGGCCAGTTTTTGTAAGTTCACTTATTATAAAAAACCGCAAATGACAAAAAAAACACTTTAGCTCGACAAATTTTTACGTACATACAGTGACTCCACTGTATGTACGTAAAAATTTATGCTCAAAGACCTTCCATACCTGAACATATTAAGTAGTAAGGGTTCTTATCGACATTATCAGAGGGTACCCTATAATTGCACCGATGCTAAAACGAAGTTGATTATTTATGAGATCCCGCTGCAGAAGCTGCCGCGATTAGAATGGCATGAATAGATTGGCGATATCCGGGCCGGCAGTGGAAATGAAGTAAATACCTACGGTCATGCTTCCTCATCAGCTTGGCAGAGTTGTAGGCGGAATCAACACTAAATTTATTTCAGAAAGCAATTGGTTCAGCTGGTTAATAACTTGAGCATTCGTTATTTTTAAAAGTAGCGCTTTTACACCTACTCGAACTTAAATATTAGATGCAATTTTTCATATCAATTCATAGTTGTGCAACAGCATGCATGTTCATATGAACGCATAGAGATATTCACCTATGGAAGTTAAGTTACCGCTCATAAATAACAAATCTGCATGTGCAGCGCATACTACGTTGGAAAAAAAAAACAAAAATCACGCGCCCTGTGTGGCATCTTGTGTGCCGCATACGTACATATATGTAAATGCAAGAAGAACTCTGCTGGAATTGTAACCTTGAGATTCTTTGTGCGCTACTTTGCTTCGCACGCATTTTCCCTCTTTTGCAACACACATGGCGAATTAGTTAAATTGGTACCTACCTCTGTGCTGCATCTTAAGTTCGCGGTTTCGAGCTGACTCGCAATTTTCTTGAGGCATTATTTCCTCCGCATGTGTGACGTGCGGTCATAAATTCTATTTATTTTGTTTTTTGTTGTTGTCCAGAAATGCATATGAATATCAAATTTCATGCTTGCTTGTTTATTGTTGCTTCCTGTCACCTCTTTTGCTTTTCCTTCCGGCCACCTGCAGACTAGCTGAGCTGTGGTAATATTTCAACGCTATATGCAACAGTTGCGGGAGTTTATGACAACAAAGTAATAAGTGAAATATCTACAGCTGATGTAAGGTGAAGATTAGTTTTGGTCTTTATCTGAAGCCACAGTAACT
>NW_023458572.1:549731-565818 GCF_013731165.1 Rhagoletis pomonella
TTCGAATTAAAAAAAAATCGTGCCTTTTCATGTGTTTTCTTTAACTGCAACTACAAACCGGGCAATACTTAGTAAATTTTTTATGTAAAATACTTCCAGATAGTTGCCTCTCCATACTCAAATGCAATGTAGTTAAAATATATTAAGGAACCATCATAAAATTAGGACTATTTCTGGATTTTTAACTTTTTGATATTTTCTTCCCCAACTTTGACTATCTCGGGTGAAAAAAAATGTACTGAGCTATAACTTTACATTACATAAAAAAATTGCTCATTTAATAAAGATTTCAGAAAGGTGCAACACTTACTGTTTTGAATAGAAAAAAAAAAAGTTATAGCCGCTTTTGTGGGTAAAGGACTGAGACACGCTAGAATGTATTTAATAGATTTAAATTGAATTTGCTCTTGTTACCGTCAAATGACATGCTAAATAGTCCAAAGGTACATTATTACCTGCTCCTGACATTATTTTGTGTTACTTACCGGAATTAGTGAAAGTGGATTTTGTGAAATTGGACCCTTCGAACATTGTGTTATTAATACTATGACAGAGAACACGCAGTATACCTCGCATGAATATGCGGATATTCACCTAATTTACGGTGAAGCTTGCTGTAATGCCAGCAGATGCAGAGCCATACCCAAATCGTCGGCATCCGGGTCGTGAAGTATTCGCCCTTACTCATAGAGAAATATATGAAGGTAAGACTTTTACACCTTTCTTGTTTGCTTTCTTGTTAACTATCATTTTTCACTTTTTAAGGTCGCATACCTGGAAGGCGTGGCGGCGAAACAGGACGTCCTGCAACGGTAGATGCACGGGACGGGACGGACGGGAATACAAAAAACTACAGTTCACAAAGCTTTAAAAGACCATCGATTTCATCCCTACCACATTCAACGTGTTCAGGCTCTACGAGAAAGAGATTACCTGGCGAGGGTTAGATTTTGCCGTGAAATGTTGCGAATGCATGAATCAGACCCCAACTTGTTTAATAAAATAATTTGGAGCGATGATTCATCATGATGGTGATGGTTAGATTAATTTACATAACCTTCACAGTTGGCAGATAGACAATCCTCACGAAGAATATCGTTCGCAGTACCGGTACAAAATAAATTTATGGTGCGGTATTTTTAACTGTCAGATATTGGGACTTGTGGAACTGCCGCCAACGCCCAACTTTCCCAGTTACTCAGAGTTCCTTCAGGAACGGCTTCCAACTCTTTTAGAAGATGTACCCTTAAACCTGCGGCGACGACTATGGCTGCAAAATAACGGTTGCCCTGCTCACTACGGGCGTGAAGTAAGAGCTCATCTAGACGAAACTTATCCTCGCCGATGGATTGGACGATACGGGCCAATCACGTGGCCCGCTAGATCGCCAGACCTGAATCCATTAGATTTTTTCTACTGGGGCTGTCTTAAGGACAAAATTTATTCAAAAACAATTCAAAACGAAGAGCATTTGCGGGAACAAATAAATGGAGCTGCTGCTGAGATAGCCCAATTGGGTTTAAGATCTCTAAAAGCGTCTTTTCTTAAATGGTGCCGAGCTTGTATTAGAGTAGAAGGCCGCCAATTTGAGCATATTTTATCAATAAATGAATAAATTTTTCTTCAAACAACTCATGTATATCTTATTTCACGTGAACCCATCCTTCGCACAAAATATTGATAGATATAGCCCTTGTTATAGACTCTACTCCGAATTCCGGTAAGTAACATAAAATAATGTCAGAAGCAAGTAATTATGTACCTTTGTACTAGTTATTTAGCATGTCATTTGACGGTAACAAGAGCAAATTCAATTTAAATCTATTAAATACATTCTAGCGTGTCTCAGTCCTTTACCCACAAAAGCGGCTATAACTTTTTTTTTCTGTTCAAAACAGTAAGTGTTGCACCTTTCTGAAATCTTTATTAAATGAGCAATTTTTTTGTGTAATGTAAAGTTATAGCTCAGTACATTTTTTTCACCCGAGATAGTCAAAGTTGGGGAAGAAAATATCAAAAAGTTAAAAATCCAGAAATAGTCCTAATTTTATGATGGTTCCTTAATATATTTTAACTACATTGCATTTGAGTATGGAAAGGCAACTATCTGGAAGTATTTTAGATAAAAAATTTACTAAGTATTGCCTGGTTTGTAGTTGCAGTTAAAGAAAACACATGAAAAGGCACGATTTTTTTTAAATTCGAAAAAATGTAAATATTTCAAAAACGGTGACACTTTTACCTGAAAATTTTTTGTTTATCAGTGAGCTCACCCCCCCACCTACCTTGCCCTAAAGTTTGGCACGTTACTTCTGGGACACCCTGTATATGAAGATGAAGCCGCCGGTATAGATTTTGAGAATAAGAAAGTACACTTTACTTTTTGAAGTAAATTATGCTCCTCTATAACGGCGTTATGCACACGATCAATGGCACTTAACTTACGCAGAATTGTAGATCATATTTTTTCAATATCGTTGACGTCTCCGCGCCATATGAAAAACATGCATAATGAACGATTTGTGTAGAGTAATTTTGGTTCATCTCCCAGCAATGTATTGAGACCTGTACTTGGGAACCGTCTTCTTAAGACACTGTACAGCGAGTATAACAGAAGAGCCTTGGATAATAAATACTATCAATTTTGGCTAGAAGGATTTTCACCTGATAATCTTTATCCAAACGTCCGGCAAATTCAGCCAACGCAATCATTGCGTGCGTTTTACAACATCTATGTCACACAAAAAGTTCTACAATCTTTACAATCGTTAAGATCTCCTTATTTTAAGAAATTTTTCTACCATTTAAATACAAACAAAAAGAATTATGTTGTAGCATCAAAATCGCATTGCCAATGCATCTTGTAAAAATATTACAAACAAGCAGAAAAAGCAAATTTTAAAACTTATAAAATACGAGCAAGCGAAACTTCTCCTCAACAATAGACTTCTGCTTTATTTATGGGTAGATGCACATATTTTTGCTCTCAGAAACTCGTGACGCCGTCAAGAGCGCACGAATACCTTTCACACTAATGCATGAAAAAATAACAAAAGCGAGAAAACATAAAAGCTGAACGCAAAATAACTGTCTACAAAGTATTTTGTTTTCTTTCTAAGTTCAAAGTACATCTTAGGCGACATAAAAAATTTACATAGCAAATGCAATGGGGTGCGAATCCGCCACACGTACACACCAACGCGCAAACGAGGCTAAGTGAAAAGTGAAGCAACAGCAGGTGCACACACGCAACAGCGAATGACATTGTCGTGTACCTTTGGCAATAGCTTGCGCGCGGGAGGGTGTGAATTTGCTGATACGCTCCGCACTTTGCAAATCGCACTTCGCACTTTACAATCTTCATAAAAAAGCAAAAATATCCCAAAAAGTCCTATAAATGAAAAAAAAATTAAGCAAATTTTTCTTCTCTAAAAGAAAATAGCTGAAAACCTGCCGCAATTTTCCTTGCAATTCGCCTAGTCTTTTTCACATTAATCATAAACCCTTTTCTAGTCCGCCCACCTGCTTCCAATCTAATCGACGCATAAAATTTGCGAACACTGCTGAAAGTACTAAAAATAGGTTCCGCACAACCAACAAATTTCTCAAATTATGATTGATATATTTGTGGGATCAAATGCCAATATAAACATAGCAGCAAACAAAAAAACAATATAATAACTATAGAAAATATTTTTGTATACATACATACATATTTAGTAGGTACGCATGAACATAGTAAGTGTGCATACCACATACGCATGACGCCGTAGCCTGACTGCTGATGGCGGATGATGACAGTGATCCTATGACACGCTGCCGGTTTGACGGAGTGCATTAAGGTTCAGCGCAGAGAATTGTGTTTATCCAACACTGACGAGAAAGTGTGTGGCACAATAAAACAGTAGTACAACATAATAACAGCTAATAAAACGTACATCCCAACAGCACGTAAAATGAACTAACAAAAGCACCCGGGAAAAGAGCTTTCAAACACGAAAATTCATACACACGCTCTAAACCAGAGGTGGGCAGCTTCGACAGAGAATTTTTATAATGTGAATGAAGCTTTCGCTGCCTTCTAAAGCAGAACGTGTATATATATGCGAATATGCCCGCCGGGCAGGCGCCGCCCAGGGCTGCTCTAAACATATTGGTCGCAAAGTAGCACTTTTGACGAAATGGCAACGCTGCGAACAAAATTGTATGACCTACCGCAACTTCGGTCAGCCAGCTTGGTGAATGTCAAATTTCGTGCATAAATGAAAAAGAAAAGGTTTTACAATAATATTTTGAAGCAGCCGAAACTGATGTACTTTTTCTCGAATTATTCGAGAGTAATTTAAAAAATATTTTTCGCAGCTTGCCACCTCAAATAATATGTTATGCAACTTTATCAGATGAAAGTTTTCATTGAAATAATTTACTGTTAAATATTTCTAGCGCGTTTAACTACTAAAAAATGTTTGCCTTCACCAGCATACAGAGATTTTTTCACCTCTTCGTCAGTATCAAAAAGGTTATTTTGGCTGAAAAGTGGATTTAGCAGTTGTTACTGCGGTGGCGAGAATATACATAATGAAAACTTGTACTCTAATTTTATTTCTAAAATATGGTCACTATATGTACATATCGCACACCACCTTCAAAAGGGGCACAGCTCAAAAATCTGAACTGAAAATACATATAATTGCTTTGTATTGCCCTTTTGAAGCACGTGTGCGATATATAGCCCATGCAAATATGCTCATACGCCTCCTCAGCACCGATACGCCAACATCAAAAACTACTTAGTTATATTTATAGAATGCTATAAACAACTCTAAACAGCAACACCTAAACAACAACAATAACAACAATGATATAAATGCAATACACCGAGCCCGAAAATTGCAACAACTGAAATAAAATATCTAAAACAAAAGAGGACTTTATGCAAACAAAGTAAAACAAAAAACAAAAAATCTACTTATGTACTTAAATCCTTAAAACAAATACAAACAAAGCACACAAAAAGCCAAAACAAAGTGAGTAAACCACATTTAAAAGGAAAATATGCTAAGCAATAATAATATAACAAGGAACAATAAATATGTACTCAAAATGTATGTGCTGCCAGAAACGAAAATATTTATTTTACTGGGTGCAAAGCCCCACTTTCCGCATGCCATTTGGTAATTTAACAGTTCCACATCACAACAGGCAACAGGCCAACCAAGTATTGTCTAAAATGTTGCTGTCTACCTCTCGGCCACCCGAACAGGGGCGACTTGCCACTTTTGTTTGTCGAGCTAAGCACCACATAGTGTGAAAGACAAAATGTTATTGTTGGTCTGCACAGCAACACAAGGGTTAAAAGTGAAGTAAAAACTACCGGAGATAATTTAACTAGTAAATATTTTCGAAGATCTGATTTTCTCCATTCAGGCTTCCTCCACTGGATACCTGGTCTAGAAAGGCTATTGAAAAAGATCCATCAATTGTTACCAAACTTTGAAACTACAAACTGATCTCAGGCCTTCGAGGCCTAGTGGATGTATCCAGAGTTTTAGGGAGATGAGCGTTTTAGTTAAGTCGCTAGCCGAGTATAATGGTAAGGTATTTCACTCAGTCACAGAGTCCTCGTACCTTCCTACCTACCTTAACAAATCATAACAGGAGAAACAGTTATACCGAATAATTTAAAAACTTTCAAGTATTCTTGTCATTTGGTGCTACAGCTACGGCTTCAGTTTGTGCATTTTCAGTTTATAAAGTTTCGCTAAATATTCATACCTGGTGCAGAGAGATATTCAGAGAGAGTTCAGTAGCGCTCTTGCTTTCGTTTGTCCAGCCAAATCAGGCAATTGAATTCATATTTTTACTTAATTATCATGTCTACTTAAAAATCGACTCTCAGCCAGAAGAAACTTTTCGGTTTCTATTAATGTCATAATTTTGTTTTCTTTGCAGATGGAAGCGATAGTACGCGCCATACAGATGGACTGTGGGAAGAATAAAAAGGCCGAGACGGTCCGCATTCACCTACATTTATGGGTAGGCTTTTGTTGCTCACACCACCACTCACATGTAATATTTTGATTAACTTTTCTTTTTTCAGGCTTTGATCTTGTCGAGTAGCTCACATATCGTCTGCTATGTGAGGCATCACAGAAAACATAGCGAAGCAGCTTCTTATCCGATCATGATAATATATCACTCGAAGTCAATAATGGCTGTTCACTGTGTCTTCTTCAAACACCGTGTGTTTCTTTCAAAACACGTATTTACAAGGCATTTTCTGAGTATGACCCCTTTTTCCAACTCTCCAACGGTATTACCCTCGAAAGCATAGGTCAAGGAAGACACCACTTTTTGAAAGCTTAATAACAGCTTCGCCGCTTCATCCAAGGAGAAACGTATATATCAGGACGTTTATATTTCAACGAAAATGTATGTTTCTGGACAGCACTCAAGCGGTTGCAGCATTCAGCGCACTTGCAGGTTTATCGCAACGAATTTTACGAGTAAGCTTCAGTGAGGTACCAAAAGTCTTTCTGTGCATTTTGGTAATTTAAAATTTCTATTATCTCTTTCGCAGGGGGTTCCTGAAGCCTGCCACATTGTGCGTGTAGTTATATACAGACACCTCTATAGACATAGTTCAAAGAAGCTAAAACATTGGTGCAACACTGCGTGAGTGTGGGCACAGAAACAAATAAAAATAAAATGCCAAGAAAAAATTTAAATATACATACTATATATATAATGAATATTGATTGACTGATTGGATTATAGAAAGAAATAAAGCGAAACACCGAAACAGAAAAATATAACTAATTAAAATCCCTAATTTAATAAACTATGTATTATGGTAAGTAAATTAATATATACAGTATTGGACATATCTATAGCACCCCCATTTCAAAGCGATATTGTTTGCCACTTATGTTTAATTATTTGTTTTTAAGAATTTTCAATTAAAATACAGTTCAACAAAACCCATATAAACCAATGTTTTAAATTTTGTAAAAGACCGCAAAAAAGTGCAACAAACTTCCCTTAAATTTCAAACTTTTTTCTCAGAACCTCTAGAATTTTTTTGAGTACACAATTTTATAGCGCATTCAATTCTAGTCAAATAATGTGGAAGTTTCAAGTCGCTAAAGATTACCGTTAACGACTAAACACAATTTATTTTTATATGGCAGAAACCCGCAACATTCTCGGCGAAAAAAATTCTAAAAAATCAACGGTAATTTTTAGACACTTAAAACTTGCACATTATTAGACTAAAATTGAATGGGCTATAAAACTGTGTATTCAAAAAAATTCTACCGATTCTGAGAAAAATGTTTGAAATTTGGGTGAAAATTTGTTGCACTTTTTTGCGGTCTTTTAAAAAGTTTTAAACTTGAGTTTATGTGAGTTTTGTGAGAGAATGAACTGTATTTTAATTGAAAATTCTTTAAAATAAATAAATAAACATGAGTGGCAAACAATATCACTTTGAAATGGGGGTGCTATTGTATTGGCCAATACTGTATAAACAAGTCCTTTCCTCTCGAAGCTGTCTTTATTAATTGATTCAGGAGTACCATGCTTAAAACTGTGTTAACGAAAATGGGTTAGCAAACTACTAGACGTAAAGCAAAATCAATAATAAATTACTATAATGCAAGAATGAAATAAGTACATAATAACGAGAATGACGGTGTTAGTTAGAAAGATCAGACAATTTAATAGAAAAGCAGAAAAAATTAGGAGAAATGTGAAACAGGAAGTAGTAGACGAAGTGTGGGTTATTTTCGTAGTGGCAGTGTTGGTTTGTGACTATGTTATATCAATGCAAATACACACATACCATCGCCTGTATAAAATATTGTCGTGTATTTATTACTTGCGGCACGTTTTCGGAAATCGCAATTAAAATTTAGAATTCAATACCTCAACGATGATAGATCATCTTCAAAGTCACGGAGAAATTACTAGATCAAGAAATTTTTAAACCATTTGATTTTTATTGTTTATTGTTATTACTATTGACTTTATGCAGGATTTTCTTAAGCAAAATTTTGTTGTATGCTACATTTGTCAACAATTTTGCTGCCACTTGGTATGTTATAAGACAAAATGTAATGAAAATTTGTACTAAATTAATGATACTTTTTACTAAATATCTCCGAAAATAAAAGAGATGCCCAAAAATGGACTCAATTGTAGTCCTATATAAACCCATAGTAATCAATAACTAAAAACATCAAAATGGTGCTAACGACAAACTCTTATACGGTATATATTTAAGAAAGTTTCATACAAATTTTTTATTTTTTTAGTATTTATGTAGCCCGATTTTTTACTTTGAGAGCCATACATCCGAAGTGAACTACACCCATACCCATGGTTAGGTCTATGTATTAAAAGCATCAAAGAACAGACATTATGACATGAGTTTTAATACATTTTCTCATGTGCCTTTAATAATAAATATAAATGATTTTTTCGCTCATTTCAAAGTGAGGAAAGTCAGAAGATGGTTGCCCTGAAAATCAAATGGTTGCTTAAAATGACAATATTATGAAATGCCTGAACTTGACAAGAACAAGAGGGCAAAAGGATGGCCTTTTACAGGGTTAAGTGTGACATCAAACACATTTTGCACCGCGCAAGGGCAACACTTTTTTGAAGAAGAAACGAAATCACCATTATTTATATATGATTTTCCTGGCAAATTTTAAAGCTGCTCACCCATGGGTCAAACCCAACACTGAAAAATATTTAGAGCAATAAAAATGCACATTTATTTAGTCGACGATTGCAGCAAATTATTAAAACTGTTTATAGCAATTGCTACAACTGACTTTTTCCCCTTGGCATTTTACATGCCTCAGCAGATGAAATGAAATGGAAGAAACAACATTGCAAATGTTGAGCCTGCATTTTGTTGATTGTTTTTAAAGCATTATGGTGTATACTATGTATGCATGTATGTACATATTAGAGTCCTATCGATTGTTCGGCTTCGGCTTCGGTTTGACGATTATCCGGCAATATTTTAATGTTCGGCTGAATGCTCGCCTTCGGCAAAAAACTACGGAAGCTTTTGCCGAAGACGGACCTTTTTGGTTATCTAGATTTTTTGAACACGTATTATAAGGTATACATTTATTGCAAATAGTCTTTTGCTGTGGTATTGCAACTTTTCCTTAAAATCAGCTGTCACTTGAGAACTTCGCAATTTGAAACAACAGCAAGCACCTCTGCACACCCAACCACAGTCAAAGGAACATAATATGTAATATGTAGGAACATATTATGTAAACGTACGTATTTTCAAATGCTCAGTTTGAATTACATTTATTCAAATTGAAAACACATTTCTTTTACAATAATTTAAACGAAAAGACTCGGTTTGAAAAAAATCATGCTATTTTTTCGCTTGTCAATTTTAGAACTGCTTTGAAACTATCAGAAAAGGGATGCATCGGGGAGCAGTTGACACTTCGTAGGACATCGTAATGTCAAAATCGCCTGTTGCCGACATACAAAAGAGTAATAATGCGCACTAGTCGTGGGTCTAAATTCTTTAGTACGGAACCAGTTCGGCAGTAGTGCATTCCCTCACAGGGTGCTGATATGCACACACGCATACACAGAAACGTATGTACAATACCTGCAGATGCGCGCAGGTCAGCAATATCATAAAGAATTGCACAAATTCGATTAAATGCATTTGTCCGTGTATGTAAGTTTCAAAATAGCAAAAGCCATGGGAGAGTGCATACTCGTCTGAGGTAAGAGAAAGGAATATAACTGGAAAGTATTAAAAATATAAGCTAATATTTCGGGTTGCATATATATGTATTTCAATTTGGCCTCTGCATAAAAATTGCGCATTTCCGAAAGCATACAAATTTACAATGGCATTTTTGCACATCTACATATTTATATATGTGTGCTGTTTTTAATATTCATGACTACAACCAGCAATAATCATATTTCCAACATAAACATCCGTATAGTACGAGTAAAAAAGCAATAGCAGCTGCCTATCAACGGAGCTTTTCCCGCAACGCTGATCACTCACATTGATTACAACAACAAATGCCACAACATTACAACTAAAATCCATCATAACGGCCACAAATGCCAGTATTAATCTCGCATAATGCTATTATTTTTCAATTTTTTTCGCCTGTATTTCACAATTCAGCCGTGATTATACTTTGGCCACAGAGGATTTGATAAATGTCACCAAAACGCGAACCAGCATCGATGGGTTGGCCCGTTGCTGCAAATGCACACACATACGACGAAGCGCCATAGAAGCGAGCGAGGGGTGCGCTAAGCACCTGAGTCAGCATAAATCACCGCAAATCATATTCCGCTTGCATATCGCTGCCGTCATTCCTCCGCAATGTCACACATCATTTCCAGTAGTGTTGCGGCAAGATTTTTCACTTTCCCTTCCCAACCGATCATTTTTTAGCCGCTACTACGAGTACTAACAAAATGCAAATACAATTTTTGTGTTTTACATGGCCCACCGCACATTTCATTTGCTGCATTTTATGCTACAAATATTTAGGTATTCCTCTGTTGGCGAGTTTTATTACGAGTGAATGCACATTTGAAGATCACAAAATGACAAATACTTGAAATTATAAATGAAAATACATAAATGCACCCACTGGCACATATTATCTGCTGGATTTGCCATTTAGAGACGAAATGGACGACAGTCATTGCCCAACGTGTCGGTCGTATTTATGTAGTTAGTTGTGTAGCTGTGGGCCATGCTCGGCTGAGGAAGCCACAATGCTTTTGCTACTAGCATTACTCGGATTCTGCAGAAGCATTCATGGCCTTAGCTTTGTACTTTTGCTTTAGCTGTCCCTCTCAGTTTCATTTTAGTTATTTTTTGTATTGTTTCAACTCCGGTGCAGACATGCGAAGCTTATGAAATGGCCTTAGATTTTTAATTTGTTTCATTTCCAGTTTTTACATATCCATATGAGTGTATGTTATTGCAAAAAAACGATAGATTCCTAATGTTTTTTTTGTCGAAATGAATTCTTTATAGTTTTAGTATTTACATATGTTATAGTTCACAAAATTTCTAAAATATGTTTTATAACAAATTTATTCTGCCACGCCTTACTGTGGGTTCGTCTAATAAAATGGAAATATGAAAATCATTTATGCGATTAGGTGTAAGGTTAGGTATGAAATAAATATATTTAATGCATTTGATAAATGTTTCTAAATCAAATATTTCTTAAAAACCTTTCGTTTCATATCGAAATTGTAATATATAATTTATCTTATTAATTATCTTATCAATTCTCTTTAATTAATTTTAATTAATCAAAATTGTTTTAAGTTGGTGGCAACTCCTTACATTTTTGTATTTTCAACCATTCAGAGCTCATAACTAACATAGATCTGTCTACAGAAGGCCAGAAATTAATTTTTAGTCCTACTTCTTTAAATATTCCACTTTTCTATCTTTTAATAGAATAAATGGATTTTCTAAACCATAGGAGGTCTACCTCTACATATGTAGTGATCAGTGCGGCATCATGCCCTGTATTTCCTCCGACACTTCCTCTAAAACACTCTCACAGACAAAAAAAATTATTTAGCTTGTAATTTCTTGGAATAACCTGGTGGACAAAGAGTTCGTGCAAATATACGCGTCTAGATAATTTTATCTGGGGTTATGGGGATTCTGAGAACAAATCATTACCTTTGTACACCTTGGAATACAACACTGTGCAAATCTATGCTGAGATACGGCCACCGCAGCTTAAAAAGTTATCGAAACTGGAATTCACGAATGGAGTGAGCTTAAAAAACCGTAAACTTGATCATCAAATAAACCAAATTTGTACTTTTGTGTAAGAGTATCTGGACAAAATGAGTCGACGATTAGATCCTTAAAAATCTCTGACGCCTCTAACTACTACGAGCCAAACCTTAGTGTAGCACTCGCGTAGTTAGCTAAATTTTAATACGTCCAGCTTGCCTATTGTCATCTAGTCAAAAGAGATGTGTCACCTTTTATGCAATTATCGAACTGCCGTCGCAATCGATAAACAACAGCAAGCGTACAATTATACTAGCGCAAAAAATAAGTTTCTTAGAGAAAACCATTTGGCGTGCATAGGCAGCGTAAAACTGAGAACCTTACCACCATCGAACTGTTTTAATGTATTTTATTAACAACTAAGTATATAAGAAATTGAGTTTACTTATGTGATGCTTATCATATTTGCTAATTGGAGTTTTTCTCGATAAAGTTAAGCTAGTTAACACATTTTTGCAACTAATCGAATAACGACTTTTACTAGAAATGGATATTAAGATATTAAATGCATACATTGTACTGATATTTATGTACCTAAATCATTTCTGTTGACGCGTGAAGTCAGAAATAGAAACTTTATGCTGTCTATAATAAATTTTTTGCACACAACCTCCACGCCAGAAATATAATCTGCGCTTTTATGTAGCACTCCACGATAATTAAAATTGTCATTTAAAATTTGAAAAAAAAAATCTGCACGCCAGCCCATTTTAAAACCCGCATTTAAATAAACTCTTCCACGAATAAATAAATATTTCAATTGCAACCGCAGGCAAGTCGCTTCTGTTGGTATAACCACGGCGTATACGCAATTTTCACACCATTAAAATTGCAATAAACGTTTAAGCGGAGGTGGAAATGGAAACGCCTGCAAACATGCGCTTGCTTTGAAACGATATACTATAACTTTCGCGGATGCAGTTGCTTTACACGCATGAAGGTTGCCCACGCAAATTTCCTACACAAACAATTAAGAGCTCATTTGCAGCTGTTTCAATGGATTCGCAGCTTTTCAACGCATCATTTACGCCATTTTGAATGCAAAAAATATCGCACTTTTATATAGCTCTAAGAATCAAGGACTCATTTAAGCTTATGCGTGGGTAAATGAATGCATCTCTATAGTAAATGAAGTCACCCACTCACACCAAAGTAATTTATAGAAAAATATATGGGTAAATAGATATGACTTTGGACTTTAACACTAAGCCTGATATGTGTCGGGGTATTTAAAATTGGTGAATTTTATTTAAAAATCACAGCGTAAACAGCTAACAGTCGTATTGCATTCAGTTGAGACTTATGTATTTAGTATGTGGCAGAGCTAGACGATTTTTTTTTAATAACGAAGAATATTAAGAAGAAATTGTATGCCTAATTTTTGGGAAATCAAAAATAGTGGATCCCACCAAACTACTTACTTAAACCTTTCCCAGATTTAGATAAATTTATTATTTTAACTCACCCAACTTTTACAGCCAATTTCACGAAATCAATTTGAGTTAAAATGATTTTAGTTTTTTTTTTTAATTTTATATGGAAATTGACAGAAAATAAAAACCGGCTGTTATTCATGTGAATGTTCATTCACTTTCAACCTTTTCCTATCCTACAACATATAAATTTAATATTTCATTTCTTACATCTTTCACGTGGCCGACGTTTTGGTGACGTATTTGTGAGCTCTTAGACAAGATTACTTTTTTGTCCTACTTATTTTTCATATTTATTCATTTTCTTTCGCTCTTATATGTATAGTTCCCGCTTATCCCGTTCTACTTTGGCGGAAAGTCAATATGAAAATTATTTCTTCAGCCAGTCAGTCATTCTTAATCCGGTCTGAGTATGCTTATCAGTGCTTTTGCACAAATGAATATTTACCAAAAGATTCTCGATTTGAGGATTAGTCTACATTTCGCGAATTGTTACAAAAAAATGCGTCACATAAATCACTCGTTTTGTAAAGTCTGCTTCTTTGTTGCATTTCATCGGATTGGCATTGGTTTTGTTTGGTTTACTTTTTTGTTTTTCCATCAAACTAGAAACGCATTTGCAGTTATATAAAGAAAGCTATGACATTGCGTTACAAGAGGCTGATAAGTGGATGGACTTGATTTTTATTAATAAAATATTATAAAATAATGACTAAATACTGGCCCTGTACTAAATTTTGAAGCATCATTTAATTTTTTATGAGATATTACCACTTTTAAATAAGATTTGAACTAAGTCTAGGACGTCAGGGTCAATTAAAAAATGCATCTAACTTCATCGTACCGGATCAGTTTTTTTTTTCAAAACCTTTGCGTAAAACAGATCTTAACACTTGTGTTTAGTGCAAACCTGGTGCAAAGTTAAATCCTAACTGTGATATTACTATTTCATGAACATAATTGAAGGGGTCAAAGTAAAGCCCGAGGGGCCTATCCGTTAAATCGCCACAAAGTAAGGCCTCCAAAAAGGCAATGTTTTCTAATTTTGCCGATTCGGTTGCCTCGCTCATACACATACATATTTGGCTGTTACAAAATCTTTTTTCAGCTACCCCCAGAACTCAAGAATATCAAAAATAAAAACATCCGTATTATTTATTTTGAAATAGGTTAACATTTTCAAACTAGAAATATATTTCTTAATATTTACTAGATACTTTTTCATACCCGATAATATCATATCTTATTAAAAAAAATTAATTATCTTGTGTGTTTGTAAACGTGCGCGTTTGGAAAAAATATCTACTAAAATTTTAGCCATATATTTGCATAGATGCTTTCTATTCCAAGACAACCGGTGAAGTACGTGCATGATTTATAATTTCGTTCAAACTGGAATATGTGGTTTCGTGGTCCAAATAATGAGACCCATATTTTTTTTTTTTTTATCGAAAAAATTTTTTGGCCGACATACAACCTATTTTGTTTTTTAGATATACCAAACTATATACTATATCTGGGATTTCAACAATTTGTTCACTCATATGTTGTCTCTTCAGACAAAATGGTAAAATTATTTTTTATTAAAATTTTTTCGATATTAAATTTTGCAAAAACTATATTTTTTTCACACCTTTTCACAAGAAAATAGGACCTTTGAACTACAATTGAGCTGAATTTTTTTTCGGAAATATGATTTTTTTTTATAAAAAATACATTTTTGTTATTATTTATTACTAATATTTTATTTAAAATGAAAGAAGCTTTATAAAACTTAAAGTTACAATTTACAGAGAATCGGTTATTACTTATCCTTAAATCCTATTTCACAAGCCTCGACTTATGTTCGCAAGTTTTCGCCGAATACACACTAGTGCTATTACTATGGACTTCATATTTAAAACTTTTTGTTTTCAAATAAAATAATAATATAAGTCGGCCCAAAAAATTTTTCCGAGTCAAAAAAAAATACGGGTCTCATTATTTCGACCAACAAACCACATATTTCAGTTTCATTGAAATTCATAATCATGCCAGTACCTGACCGGTTGTCTTGAAATGGAAAGCATCCATAGTAATTCTGTTGTTGGAAGATTTCTGAAGAAAAATATTTTTGCTCTATCAAAAACAATAGGTACTAAAAAAAAAATTAACTTTCTCATAAAAAATATATATATAAGAAAATTTCAAAGCCCCAACAGCCTCCAAGATAAAAAAATACGAGTTTTCTTGTTTCCAGTTTTCTATAAATTGATTTTCTTCTGTGTTTTGGATCACCCTATATGTATACAAGTACATAGTTAGCAAGTCATTTGAATGAATAGAACTTACAGTAAAAGTTTCGTCAACTCACATATGTGATTATTTTTTATCTCAAACACTTCACCGCAAACACAACATCCATGGTCTTCTTTTTATTTCTCCGAAAGGTCATTTTTTATGCAAGTAGTAATTTGATGAATCGCGTTGCAGCTGCGCCCGAGCAGCCAACTTCACACATACATAAGTACAGGTCTTGCATTTTCAATGAATGCAAAAGCCAAACTTATCGTACACTTACATCACCACCACCGAGGCATTCATTCATCATCTGCCACCGCTGCCCACATCCAAACAAAACACAAATCAAAGTCAAATGTGGCAAATGAAGCGAGAACGTCAAAATTTTGAAACACAGTTGCATTTTCTTTTTTTTTTGCTCACTCTACGTATGTGTGTACTACAAAAGTGCCTTCCACACTGACTGGCTTGGTGTCCTTTTACAGCACTTCATGGAGCCAAAAGGATATTTACATGCACTCTATCA
>NW_023458572.1:565918-597160 GCF_013731165.1 Rhagoletis pomonella
GAAACTAGTCGAGTTATCGAATTTTACTGAGTTAACGGATCCTAGTACATTTTAAATTCATAGAATTATTGATATGTATTAAACTATTGAAATTTATCGACAAACTGGAATTTATGGCATCTATTCCAAGTCCTGCGAAAGTCCTCCAAAGACTTTCAAAGTTAAAAAAAATTTAGTCACGTTGTGTTTTTTAAGTGAGCACATTAATGAGTAATGCCACTATTTCAGTCTTTTCATGATTACTAATTTATTATTTATAAAGGTAATCATAATTTTTTACCATTGAACAAAAAATCGGAAATAATCAAAAATAGTTAGAAAAACCTTTTAAATTATTGTTTTAATTATTTTCAATTATTTCTCGATTTTTTCGCTCTTGTTAAGTAAAAAAATTATAATAATCAATATATGTACTTAGAAAAATTGTTGTATTAGTTTTTGACTATTTTTGATTATTTTAATAACTTATTTTTGAGCTCTAGGCAATATATTAAATAAAATAAATATAACATTTTTCCTGCTTTATTTATTTTTATTTTTAATTGTGTCGATATTCCGTCCTCAATCTGAAGACAGCTTCAGCTCCGGTCGACCGGGCAAAGATAATAGTTAATAAATTATCACTAATAAACATGAAAGCCTATCTAATTTTTATAATATCAGCAAGGGGAAAATAACTTCACGGAAAAACGCCACAAATATAAACACTTAACATATTTGCAGTCAGGACGACAGATGCTCCTGCATTGCTCTTCGTTTGTATATTTTCAGGAGGGTGGTGAAGTGATAAAGTTTGCACTTATACATAAATACGATACGGTACATGCATATTGGCACATTTTCGCATGTTATAAATACTTTGTATTTGGGTGTGGGTGTGTGTTTCTGGTCGCTCTGTCAGGAACTTTCGCATAATAAAGCAATTCACCAGCGCACTGACTACTTCGCTTTTACAATGAATATGTTGGGTATGTGTGTGTGTGTGTGTGGGAGCTTCCCACACCTACACATATTTAGTTTGTTGCACATCAATCGCTCCATGCAAGTTGCATTTATTGCTCGAAATTTGCATTTCCCTCATTTTCTCTCGCATTCACATATGTACATAACATAAGCAGATGCTATTCGCATGCATTGTTGTCACAACTTCAGCGAGTTAAGCGCATAGCGTATGCAGGAATGTGTGTTGCGTATACGCCACGTAGTCTACTTTACTTCCTTTGTTGGCAGCAAAGTGAAAATTGGGAAATTGCAAACTCTTCATTTGCTGTACAAAGGCATTTGCCATGGTATATTTTGCGATGGTTTATTGTAATAAAATCGGATGAAAAGCTTGATTAAATATTTTCTTAAAAGGCGTGTAAGTTTGTGGTTGTGTGTAGCCAGTTTCAGCCACCGGATATCACTTCTTTTGGTAACAATATATTGCTATTGCAAAAATCATATTTTGCGTGAAGAATAAGAAAAAAGCTATTCTTCTAACCTCGATTCAGTTTCAATTCACCAAATATTTCATACCAAGGACAGATGAGACTTACAGCACTTAATTCTTTGATTGAACTTGTTGTTGTCTTTGTGGACGTTGTCCATATATTAGTATCGATTCGAAGTCTATAAAAAAGCGATTGAGATAAACTTCACGTGTTAGATTTGAACTGAGCTAAAGGTAATGCCCAGCGTCCTTCTTCACAGCTGTATGAGCCCTTTTTTTGTAGAAATTATTCTTATTAAGAACGGTTTTTTTTCGGAACTCAACACACATAACATTACAAACTCAGGGCTATGGTTCTATTCTCATTTTTCTTTTAATCTATTTAAAATTTAGTTTCTGTCCCAAAGGTTTCCAACAATCTGACTTGTTAAATGTACATATTGATGGTCCTTTCAATAACGACACAATTCAAAATCAATAAAACAAATACTGTTACTACTGTTAAGGTGCTCACGTCTCTAAACCTCGTCGAATCCATGTCTAATCTTTTGTACTTACTTTCACTTACATCACTTACATCAGAATAACCACACTCAGAGGTGTTACACGTTTGATCACCTAATCATTGTGTATCTGCTGCTTACTGGTATACCAACGCTGCTTTTACAACACAGCGTGCCAAAGCTTTCAAAAGCTCTCAGTATAAATGAAAGCTTTCGCTGGCCTAGTCTGTTTTACCACCACTCTTTACTTACTTAAATAAATAGCTTATTGAAACTGAAAATAATTTAAATGAGAATTAAATAAAAAATTAAATTAAAGCTAATTTCCACTTAAATGAATCTGGTGAAACTGGCTGTAAATAAATGTTGTTAAACCGGTTTTTTTTTTAGTTTTTGGTTTTTGGCTTTTTACGTTTTTCAAGCAAACACAATTTCAACACAACACAGGAACAACAATTTCATTACAAATAGAAAACGCTTGGAAAAATGTAATTTTGTTGCCAACCACCAACCCAGTCGCTTTCGTTTTTCATGTTTTTTGAGAGGATTTGTGTATTCTATAAATTCTCAATGGCTTTGTTGAACTTGTACCTGTATTTATTTTTATCTATTTAAAATAAATATAATAACAGGACGTTGGCAAATACCTGCATTTTTCCCATTCATTTGTTTGTAACTACCGAATAAATCAAGCTCACGTATTTCATTTAAAATGCTCTTTAACTGCCAACTCAATTCTTTTGGATACCTTTCAACTCAGCTACAACACTTTTCACCGTACGGCACAGAATTCGATTTAAAAGTTCTTCATTTCGTTTTGTTGCTACCAGAATCTAACTGGTAAATGCAGCAACTCACCTTTCCTTGAGCCTTTATGGAAGCTTCAAGATGCAATCAGGAAAGAAAAGCATTAATTGTACAACGAAACTGCGGAATACACTGGCATACGCACATAAATATGTATATGCAGACATATGTACGACTATGGCACTACTTTTGGTACATATTTGGAGCCAATTTCGTTTGGCCGCATCAGCCAGCGGCAGACAATAGATAGCGTTGGAATTGAAAATTTAGGCAAGCTGCTGTTGGTGGTCCGCAGAAGCCTTTGCTGTAATGCGCTTAAAATCCAAGAGGCACCACTAACAACAATACGATATGCTGTAAAAACATTTAATGTCAGCTACACAAAAAAAAATAAAAAATAGAGCGCAAATTTTCTAGATTTTCGCTTACACTCGAATTATTGAGCTCCACTGGGCAAAAAAATATACTATTTTATGAATTAGCTATGCATAAAACATATTTTGGTTTCATGTACTTACGTATGTATAGAGTTTATTATTTAGCGTTTCTTATAACAGTTTAGTTTTATTTTCGCATATTAGTGGCCAGTGCTTAGCGAGTGTAATGGTTATTCATAATTACTACTCTTATAAATCTATACTTATGTATAATAAAATTGTAACTGTTCGATGTCTATCGGAAAGTATCTTATGGATATAGAGTCTCCCGCTATCCCTGGACTTATTTTAACTCTCTTTAAAAACGATTCGCTTCGATTCACCATTAAAAAATGGTATCAAATTTGAATTCTCTTTCATTAAATAACCATTATCCGACATCAAATTCATAACCAAATATTTGGACGATACCTCTGCTAAAACTAAACACAATGACGCGAATATCATTCTAAGGATTTTTAATAAGTATCACAGCAAACTTCAATTAACGATGGAACAATTAAATAAAGTATGCCAATATTATTCAATTTATTTAATAAACGTTATTTTTTTCTTTTCAGCTTGATTTTCAGCTGCAACACCATCCCATAGGGGGCATTAATGCCAGTCTCAATGGCACTGCAGGATTCATACTGCTCTCCGATTCTGGATAAAAGGCCTCGCTAGGTAAGTTTAATATGTAATGCCACCAAAAAAAAACAGACGAAAGAGTTTCAAATCAAACTTTTCGATTTTCAAATGTATTTGAACCTAATCGTCCTCAAATTAAGTACTAGTATTTCCAGGCAATTGCTTCAGCTATGGGAAAATGTACGCGCCTTCCAAATGAATATGACCAGTTCCTAATTTTTAAAACTGATTCTTAAATAGTAGATAACTGAACAGATTTCAAAAATAAATTTATAAACAAAAACCTTTGCCATATCTTATATACCTTATTTTCATCACTTTTTGTAATGGCAAAGGATATGACAGCACATGTTTTTCTTGGAATTAATATTTGCAATGAAATAACAAAATTAATTCTCACATTAATGCCACGAGCAGCTGTTGCTGTCATTGTCGCCATTAATAGCGCATCAAGTTGGTTTCTTAGCAAAGGTTTGGAGAATTTTCATTTTTATCTCAAATTAATGATGTAAGAAACTTACTAAGAACCAAAGCTGTTTTTAGTCCAAGCGGCAAAAGCAAGTCGCACAAAGAGAAATTTTTGCATCACAATCAATTTCGCATTTGCACACGAGCAACGAAGCACGTCGTCTGAATTTATTAAAAGAAAAATCTAAAATTGACTACTTTCTCGAAAAAGAGTGAAAATTCTGCTGTTGCCTACGTGACATGAAAATCCCGAATGTTAAGGGAAGCATTCGTGCCGACCGCGTTGCGTAGCAAGCCAAACAGTCTGTCCCATCCACGCAGCAGGGTCTTAGGGCAAATTAAACTGCCGGCATCACAAGCAAAGTTGTCACAAATTTATGATAAATGTAGCATTGAATTCAATTTAAGAGCCTCAAGCTGAATGCGAAAGTGAAAATGAAACGAAAGCAGAGAGAGCAGGCCGAAATCACACAATAAACAGCGTTACTAAAAAATAGTAGAGCGAAAAAGAAAGAATCTATTACGAGCTTTTGACGATGCGTCGTCAACGAATGGCAACGCCATAAAATGCCATAACTTGTAATCAATGTTAACAACAGCAACGTAGTTCGCACAGCAGCAACAAAAAAAAAAAATAGTGCATAACAATCGCTGACAGCCCCACAAACCGCGAAACTGGCAAAGTAATTCAAAACAGTAGCAGCAAAGGGTGCGCTTTAAAAGAAATCCAACAGCTTGTGCTTAACCCAAATAGAAGCTCAAAGCCCCACGCACACAGTCACACATGCGAGCGCGCGTAAATACAGCGAAAGCTGTAATCTTGACCAACACAACACCAACGGCTAAATTCGAAGCAAAACCACAAATATTTAAATACTTTTGATTGAAGTATGCAGCTGGCGCATAGTGTAAGGTTTAGGCCATCTAGCTGCTTTTAATTCTGTAATTCGAGAAAACTATTGAAGATACATGTATTAATGAAATTCTCCATAAGGTGCGGTATAAGATAGGTGAAGCTGTTTACAAAAACCTATTATATATTTACGTAACAATAATTTTTAAAAAGGCATAGGCTGAAATATTTAATTAACTACAAACGCTAAAATACCAAAATTGATATTTAGAATTTCCTTATTGCAAGGAATTATAAATTGAAAGAAATGGACTCAAAAATTATTATTATTTTTTTTATTATGGGCGTGGCAAAGATCGATAAAAAAGTCAAGTTGGGTCAACAAAATTCCGTTATGAGTTCAACATTTCTTGCTCTATTTACAAAAATAGGGTAATAAATCAAGCTTTCTCTTTTCAAAAGCGAAAATACAAAAATGTGGCTCGGTCGAGAAATAAAATTCCTAATAAGCCTCAAAAAAGGAAATTTCATCAAAACCAGCACTTTCCTACAGCTAAAGTTGTATTGCTTAAAGTCCAAGTGGAATGGCAAATAAACTGAGCTACAAACTTTATCGGATCATCGCTGATAACGCGTTTGCGGGTCTAATGAAATTAATAAATTGCTAAAATTTAATTTAAGTTAACACCGTTTTATTTTAACAGGAAATACTCAGTCCTAGTTTACTAAAATCCCAAAAATGTATATTCATTAAAAATCATTGCGTGCGTTTGACAACATCTATGTCACACAAAAAGTTCTACAATCTTTACAATCGTTAAGATCTCCTTATTTTAAGAAATTTTTCTACCATTTAAATATAAACAAAAAAAAATATGTTGTAGCATCAAAATCGCATTGCCAATGCATCTTGTAAAAATATCAAAAACAAGCAGAAAAAGCAAATTTAAAAACTTATAAAATACGTACAAGCGAAACTTCTCCTCAACAATAGACTTCTGCTTTATTTATGGTTAGATGCATATATTTTTGCTCTTAGAAACTCGCAACGCCGTCAAGAGCGCACGAATACCTTTCACACTAATGCATGAAAGAATAACAAAAGCGAGAAAACATAAAAGCTGAACGCAAAATAACTGTCTACAAAGTATTTTGTTTTCTTTCTAAGTTCAAAGTACATCTTAGGCGACATAAAAAATTTACATAGCAAATGCAATGGGGTGCGAATTCGCCACACATACACACCAACGCGCAAACGAGGCTAAGTGAAAAGCGAAGCAACAGCAGGTGCACACACACAACAGCAAATGACATTGTCGTATACCTTTGGTAACATCTTGCGCGCGGGACGGTGTGAATTTGCTAATACGCTCCGCACTTTGCAAATCGCACTTCGCACTTTACAATCTTCATAAAAAAGCGAAAACATACCAAAAAGTCCTATAAATTTCTTTTCTTCCATGAAAAAAAAATTAAGCAAATTTTTCTTCTCTAAAAGAACATACCTGAAAACCTGCCGCAATATACTTTGCAATTCGCCAAGTCTTTTTCACATTAATCATAAACCCTCTTCTTCTCCGCCCACCTGCTTCCAATCTAATCGACGCATAAAATTTTCGAACACTGCTGAAAGTACTAAAAATAGGTTCCGCACAACCAACAAATTTCCCAAATTATGATTGATATCTTTGTGGGTTTAAATGCCAATATAAATATAACAGCCTACAATAAAACAATATAATAACTATAAAAAATATTGTTGTATACATACATACATATTTAGTAGGTACGCATGAACATAGTAAGTGTGCATACCACACACGCATGAAGCCGTAGCCTGACTGCTGATGGCGGATGATGACAGTGATCCTATGACACGCTGCCGGTTTGACGCAGTGCATTTAGGTTCAACGCAGAGAATTGTGTTTATCCAACACTGACGAGAAAGTGTGTGGCACAATAAAACAGTAGTACAACACAATAACAGCCAATAAAATATACATCCCAACAGCACATAAAACGAACCAACAAAAGGAACCGGGAAATGCTCTTTCAAACACCAAAATTCCTACCTAACTTCCTACACACGCTGTAAACATATTTGTCTCAAAGTGGCACTTTTGACGAAATGGCAATGCTGCGAACAAAACTGTATGACCTACCGCAACTACGGACGGCCAGCTTGGCGAATGTCAAATTTCTTCAAAATGCCGCCCATAAATGAAAAATAAAAGTTTTTACAATTATATTTTGAAGCAGCCGAAACTGATGTACTTTTTCTTGAAGTATTCGAGAGCAACTTAAAAAATATGTTTCGCAGCTTTGACTTTGCAATAATTACCACCTTTATCAGAAGAAAGGTTTCATTGACAGAATTTACTTTTAAGTATTTTTAGCGCTTTTAACTAATAAAATAATGTTTGCTTTTACCAGTATGCAGAGATTTTTCCCCTTTCCATCAGTATCAAAAAGTTATTTTGACTGAAAAGTGGAGTTAGCAGATTCTTCTGCGGTGACGACAATATACATACATAATGAAAACTCGTACTCTATTTCTATTTCTAAAATATGGTCACTGTATGTACATATCGCACTCCATCTTCAAAAGAAGCACAACTCAAAATTCAGAAACGAAAATACATATAATTGCTTTGGATTGTACAGATTCAACGCAATTAATAAATAAACAGATATAAAAGTAATTGTCTATTTAGAGAATTTAATCATGAAGGAAAAAATTGTTTCGTTAATTGGATAAAAATCTACCTAAATTTTGAGTTACGCCCCTTTTGAAGAACGTATGCGATATATAGCCCATGCAAATATTGCCCATACGCCCCCACTCACCGATACGCCAACACTAAAAAGTATGTATTTAGTAGTAATTATAGAATGGTATAAACAACTATAAACAGTCACAACTAAACAACAACAATAACAACTAGGAAATAAATGCAATACCTACAAATAAAAAAGAAGTATACATACATATATTGTTGCATGTTTGCCATTAAACACAATGCTCACATTGAGCCCCAACAAAAAATGTACTTATGTACTTAAATCCTTAAAACAAATACAAACAAAGCACATAAAAAGCCAAAACAAAGTGAGTAAACCACATTTAAAAGGAAAATATGCTACAAAGTAAAAATATAGCAAGGAACAATAAATATGTACTCAAAATCTAACCAAAAACACAACAACAAATACAGCAAGAACGTGTATGTGCTGCCAGAAACGAAAATATTTTTTTTATGGGGTGCAAATTCCCACTTTCCGCATGCCATTTGGTAATTTAACAGATCCACATCACAACAGGCAACAGGCCAAACAGTATTGTCTAAAATGTGCTGCCTACTTCTCGGCCACCCGAACAGGGGTGACTTGCTACTTTGGTTTGTCGAGCTAAGCACCACATAGTGTGAAAGACAAAATGTTATTGGTAGTCTGCACAGCAACACAAGTGTGCCCTTACAACGAGCGATTTACAATTTAAATAGATGCACAAAAAAAAAAAGAAAAGTGTAGTGATAACTACCGGATATAATTAAACAGTAAATATTTTCCAAGTTCTGATTTTCATCACTCAGGCCTCTTCCATAGGATACTTAGTCTAGAAATGCTATTAGAAAAGACTCATCATTTACTACAAAACCTTGAAACCATAAACTGATCTCAGGTCTACAAGGCCTATGTGGATGTATCCAGAGTTTTTGGGAGATGAGCGTTTTAGTTAAGTCTCTAGCCGAGTAAGGTAATTCACTTAGTCACAGAGTCCTCGTACCTTCCTACCTACCTTAACAAATTAAAACAGGAAAAAGTGTTATAGCGACTAATTGAAAAAACGTTCAAGTAGTCTTGTCACTTGGTTCTACAATTACGGCTTCAGTTTGGGTATTTTCAGTTTATCAAGTTTCGCTAAATATTCATACCAGGTGCAGAGAGATATTGAACTTGGCATTGCCATTGTGTTCAGTGGTGCTCTTGCTTTTGTTTGTCCAGCCAAAGCAGGCGATTGAATTCATCTTTTTTCTTAATTATCATGTCTACGTAAAAATCGAATCTCAGTCAGAAGAAACTTTTTGGTTCCTATCCATGTTATAATTTTGTTTCCTTTGCAGATGGAAGCGATAGTATGCGCCATGTAGATGGACTGTGGGAAGAATAAAAAGGCCCAGCCGGTCCGCATGCAGAAAGGTCTTCTCAACAGTATCCCACCTACATTTATGGGTAGGCTTTTGTTGCTCACATCACCACTCGCATGTAAAATTTTGATTAACTTTTCTTTTTCCAGGCTTTGAACTTGTCGAGTAGCTGATATACATACATAGCGAAGCAGCTTCTTATCCGATCATGATAATATGAACACATGTTCAAAAGGCATTTTCTGAGTATGACTTCTTTTTCCAACTTTCCAACGGTATTACCCTCGAAAGCATAGGTCAAGGAAGACACCTCTTTTTGAAAGCTTAGTAACAGCTTTGTCGATTCGTCCAAGGAGCAACGTAACAGGAGTTCTTCTGTTTATATTTCAACGAAAATATAAGTTTCCGGACAGCACTCAAGCGGTTGCAGCATTCAGCGCACTTGCAGGTTTATCGCAACGAATTTTACGAGTAAGCTTCAGTGAGGTACCAAAAGTCTTTCTGTGCATTTTGGTGATTTAAAATTTCTATTATCTCTTTCGCAGGGGGTTTCTGAAGCCTGCCGCATTGTGCGTGTAGTTATATACAGACACCTTTATAGTCTCTGTTCAAAGAAGCAAAAACACTGGTGCAACACTGCGTGAGTGCGGGCACAGAAACAAATAAAAACAAAAGGTCAAGAAAAAATTTTAATATACATACATATAAGTATAATGAATATTGATTGACTGATTGGATTAAAGAAAAAAATAAAGCGAAACACCGAAACAGAAAAATATAACTAATTAAAATCCCTAATTTAATAAACTATGTATTATGGTAAGTAAATGAATATATACATGAACAAGTCCTTTCCTCTCGAAGCTGTCTTTATTAATTGATTCAGGAGTACCATGCTTAAAACTGTGTTAACGAAAATGGGTTAGCAAACTACTAGACGTAAAGCAAAATCAATAATAAATTACTATAATGCAAGAATGAAATAAGTACATAATAACGAAAATGACGGTGTTTAGTTTGAAAGATCAGACAATTTAATAGAAAAGCATAGAAAAGGAGGAGATATGTGAGACGGGAAGTAGTAGAAGAAGTGTGGGTTATATTGGTAGTGGCATTGTTGGAATGTGACTATGTTATGCCAATGAAAATACATACATAACATCGCCTGTATACAATATTGTCGTGTATTTATTACTTGCGGCACGTTTTCGGAAATCGCAATTAAAATTAAGAATTCAATACCTCAAAAACGCGACGATTGATCATCTTTTAAGTCACGGAGAAATTAATAGTTCAAGAAATTCTTAAACCATTTGATTTTTATTGTTTCTTGTTATTATTATTGACTTTATTCAGGATTTTCTTAAGCAAAATTTTGTTGTATGCCACGTTTGTCAAAAATTTTGCAGCCACCTCGTACGTCAGACGACAAAATGTGATGAATATTTGTACTAAATTAATGATACTTTTTACTCAATATCTCAGAAAATAAAGGAGATGTCCAAAAATGGATTCAATTGTAGTCTAATATAACTCCATAATAATTCATAACTAAAAATCATCAAAATGCTGCCAACGACAAACTTTTATATGACATCAAACACATTTTGCTCCGCGCAAGGGCAACATTTTTTTAAAGAAGAAACGAAATCACCATTAGTTACACCCAATTTTCCTGGAAAATGGTAAAGCTGCTCACCCATGGGTCAAACCCAATACTGAAACCTATTTAGAGCAACAAAAATGCACATTTATTTAGTCGATGATTGCAGCAAATTATTAAAACTGTTTATAGCAATTGCTACAACTGACTTTCCCCTCGGCATTTTACATGCCTCAGCAGATGAAATGAAATGGAAGAAACAACATTGAAAATGTTGAGGCTGCATTTTGTTGATTGTTTTAAAAGCATTATGGTGTATATGTATGCATGTATGTACATATTAGAGTCCTATCGATTGTTCGGCTTCGGCTTCGGTTTGCCGACTATTCGGAAATATTTTAATATTCGGCTGAATGCTCGCCTTCGCAAAAAAAAAACTACCGAAGCTTTTGCCGAAGCCAGATCTTTTTGGTTATCTGGACTAGTACATTTGTGCAGATGCGGAAATTCATTTATTGAGCTGAACTCAAATTTCTAAATAATACCACTCTGTGACTGCCTAAATGTACAAATGTACAAATGTACAAATCGTTTAATCTTCGCTTCAGAGGTGATGATATTTTTCAATATTGGAAAGATCCCTAGAGTTACTTAAAGCAGTTGCTGAATATTATCTTTCTGCCCCACCCACCAGTGGTAACAGGACAAACTCACTTGGCGAGAACGCAAATTAATTGGTGAATTTAAGTGACACCTAAACTAAAAAAAAAACTAAAAAAAACATCGGGGCGGTCGCTGTGGATGACTCGTTAGAGAAGTTCGGAAGCGGCGTAGAACTGTAAGTCCCTCCATTTGTTTTACAACATTAAGACGCACACCAAAAATTAGGGGAGAAGCTCGGCTTAACAAAAGCGTAAGCGCCAAAATATTATTAAAGTTCATATAAACAAATTTATTTGCTACATAACAATTACTTTGCACAGAAACTGAACTGTGCTACAATTAGTTTAAGAAAGTGTTAATTTTTTTTTAATGCATACACAAGAGATAAAAACGTTTCTATGTATTTTGTATTTTATGTACTCCTAAATTGGCAACATGGAGCTTATTCTTTGAAAATTAATTTAATTAGTTTAAAAGTCGGCCGAATGTTAGATCAAAGCCGAACGTTCGGTTCTACCTTCGGTCGGGTCCTAGTACATATGTATGTGTGTTACACGAGAACGTTCCCTTATGCATTCCCTGCAGGGCAATCCCGAACTATAGTGAACCAAATTTCTAGTTACGTAATAACAGATCTTCATCGCCAAATGCCCAAACGCAGCGAAATGTGGTACTTTTAAGAATTACATATATTATTTTTCTTTTTAAAACTAATTAAAAACACATTTGTTTACAATAATTTAAACAAAAAGACTTGGTTTGAAAAAATCATGTCAATTTTTTCGCTTGTCGATTTTAAAAACTGGTTCGAAACTATCGAAAGAGGGATGCAGCGGGTGGCAATTGACACTTCGCAGGACATCGCAATGTTAAATTCGCCAGTTGCTAGCATGCAAAAGAGTATTAATGCGCATTAGTCGTGGGTGTACATTCTTTAGTACGTAACCAGTTCGGCAGTAGTGCATTCCCCACAGGGTGCTGATATGCACACACGCATACACAGATCTAAAAATGCGCGCAGGTCAGCAATATCATAAAGAATTGCACAAATTCGATTAAATGCATTTGCCCATGCATGTAAGTTTCAAAATAGCAAAAGCCATGGGAGAGTGCATACTCGTCTGAGGTAAGAGAAAGGAATATAACAGCAAAGTATTAAATATATAAGCTAATATTTCGTGTTGCATATATATGTATTCCAATTTGGTATCTGCTTCGAAATTGCGCTTTTCAGAAAGCATACCAATATGCAGTGGCATTGTTGCACATTTACATATGTATGTATGTGTGCTGTTTTTAATATTCATGACTACAACCAGCAATAATCATATTTCCAACATACACATTCGTATAGTACGAGTAAAAAAGCAATAGCAGCTGCCTATCAACCTACATAGCTTTTCCCGCAACGCTGATCACTCACATTGATTACAACAACAAAAGCCACAACATTACAACTAAAATCCATCATAACGGCCACAAATGCCAGTATTAATCTCGCATAATGCTATTATTTTTCTATTTTTTTTTCGCCTGTATTTCACAATCCATCCGTGATTATTCGTTGGCCACAGAGGATTTGATAAATGTCACCAAAACGCAAACCAGCATCGATGGGTTGGCCCGTTGCTGCAAATGCACACACATACGACGAAGCGCCATAGAAGCGAGCTAAGCAGCTGAGTCAGCATAAATCACCGCAAATCATATTCCGCTTGCATATCGCTGCCATCATTCCTCCCCAATGTCACACATCATTTCCAGTAGTGTTGCGGCAAGATTTTTCACTTTCCCTTCCCAACCTATCATTTTTTAGCCGCTACTACGAGTACTAACAAAATGCAAATACAATTTTTGTGTTTTACATGGCCCATCGCACATTTCATTTGCTGCATTTTATGCTACAAGTATTTAGGTATTCCTCTGTTGGCGAGTTCTATTACGATTGAATGCACATTTGAATATCACAAAATGACAAATACTTGAAATTATAAATGAAAATACATAAATGCACCCACTGGCACATATTATCTGCTGGATTTGCTGTTTAGAAAGGAAATGGACGACAGTCATTGCCTAACGTGTCGGTCGTATTTATGTAGTTAGTTGTGTAGCTGTGTGCCATGCACGGCTGAAGAAGCCGCAGTGCTTTTGCTGCTGGCATTACTGGGATTCTGCAGAAGCATTCATGGCCTTAGCTTTGTACTTTTGCTTTAGCTGTCGCTTTCAGTTTCATTTTAGTTATTTTTTGCATTGTTTTAACTCCAGTGGAGACTTTCGAAGCTTATAAAAGGCTTTTATGTAGCTTTTTAATTCTTTTCATTTTTTGTTTTTATATATCCATAAGAGCGTATGTTACTGCAAAAAAAACGAAAGAATTTGTAATGTTTTTTTTTTTTGTCGAAATGAATTCTTTATCCTTGCACTATTTACATATGTTATAGTTAACCAAATTTCTAAAATATGTTTTATAATAAACTTACTCTGCCACGCCTTACTGTGGGCTAGTCTTATAAAATGGAAATATGAAAATCATTTATGCGATAACATAGATAAAAAAAAAATATTCCGACGAATTGATGACCTCCTCCATTTTTGAAGTCGGTTAAAAAACAAAACGGTTGAAACAATTCAATGCAACAAAAAAATGTTGAAGGTTAGGTATGAAATAAGTATATTTAATGCATTTGAAAAATGTCTCTAAATCAAATATTTCTTAAAAACCTTTCGTTTCATATAGAAATTGTAATATATAATTTATCTTATCAATTAACTTTATACAAAAATTGAAATATTTCATTTAATTAATCAAAATTGTTTTAAGCTGGTGGCAACTCCGTACATTTTTGTATTTTCAACCATTCAGAGCTCATAACTAACATAGATTTGTCTACAGAAGGTCAGAAATTAATATTTAGTCCTACTTCTTTAAATATTCCACTTTTCTATCTTTTAATAAAATAAATGGAATTTCTAAACCACAGGAGGTCTACCTCTACATATGTAGTGGTCAGTGCGGCATCAAGCCCAGTATTTCCTCCGACACTTCCTCTAAAACACTCACACAGACAAAACAATTCTTTAACTTGTAATTTCTTGGAATAACCTAGTGGCCAAAGAGTTCGTGCAAATTTACGCGTTTAGATAATTTTATCTGGGGTTATGGGGATTCTGAGAACAAACCATTACCTTTGTACACCTTGGAATACAACACTGTGCAAACCTATGCTGAGATACGGCCACCGCAGCTTAAAAAGTTATCGAAACTGGAATTCACGAATGGAGTGAGCTTAAAAAACCGTAAACTTGCTCTTCAAAAAAACCAAATTTGTACTTTTCTGTAAGAGTATCTGGACAAAACGAGTCGACGATTAGATCCTTAAAAATCGCTGACGCCTCTAACTACTACGAGCGCGGAGACCTTTATTTTAGGCCAAAGGGACCACTTTGTACTACTAGTAGTACGCGTACCAAGGCATGGATCTTAAGAATTTGGGGTTTGACCTTTAAATCGTTACACACGACAGGTACCTGCAGTAAAAATGCGAAAAACTAATTTGCCATCTTAAGATGGCAATTTACTTACTCGCTTCAGAGTGACGTTTAAAAGACCAATGGAAAAATTAGTGATAGAAAAATGCTGTACGTTCACATGCAAGCTGCTAATATCTATTCTTGAAACCTCACACTCTTGTGTGGCCCCAATCATCGAAATTTTAAACTCGTTGGACAGCCAAGTAGCAGATGGTTTTAACTCAACTTCGTACTTACATCTGCTGCAGGAAATAGAAGCGGTAATGTTGAAACTTACCACATGGATATAAATCGGGAAAAAGTCAGTTAAGTGTTTCTTTTGGTATTAGCAGTAAGCTTGAAGAGCTCCTTATACCATCTCCGATCTACCTGTGGCCTAGCGTACCTAGCCACCTAATAGCCAAAAGTCTTAGCGTAGCACTCGCGTAGGTTAAATTTTAATACGTCCAGCTTGCCCATTGTCATCTAGTCAAAAGAGATGTGCGACCTTTTATAAAATTATCTAACTGCCTTTGCAATCGATAAACAACAGCAAGCGTACTATTATACTTGCGCAAAAAAGGAGTTTCTTAGAGAAAACCATTTGGCGTGCATAGGCAGCGTAAAACTGAGAACCTTGCTACCATCGAACTGTTTTAATGTAGTTTATTACCAACTAAGTATATAAAAAATGAGTGTAATTATGCGGTGCTTATCATATTTGCTAATTGGAGCTTCTATCGAGCATAGTTAATAAATTTTTGCAGCTAAGTAAATTACGACTTTTGCTAGAAATGAATGATACAAATTTAAATCGTAAACATTGAGATATTACATACATATATTATACTGATATTTAAATATCTAAATGATTTCTGTTGACGTATGAAGTCAAAAATAATTGTATGCTGTCTATAATAAATTTTTTGCACACAACCTCCACGACAGAAATATAAACTCCGCATTTATGTAGCACTCCACGATAATTAAAATTGTCATTTCAAATTTAATGATAAATCTGCACGCAAGCTCAATTCGCATTTTAAAACCCGCATTTAAATAAACTCTTCCACGAATAAATAAATCTTTCAATTGCAACCGCAGGCAAGTCACTGCTGTTGGTACAACCGCGGCGTATACGCAATTTTCACACCATTAAAATTGCAATAAACGTTTAAGCGGAGGTGGAAATGGAAACGCCTGCAAACATGCACTTGCTTTGAAACGATATTAAAGCAATGTGACAAATATGTGTGTGAGCCGACTTTGAAACGAAACAACTTTGGCGGATGCAGTTGCTTTACACGCATGAAGGTTGCCCGCGCGAATTTCCGACACACACAATTAAGAGCTCATTTGCAGCTGTTTCAATGGATTCGCAGCTTTTCAACGCATCATTTACGCTATTTTGAATGCAAAACAAAAATATCACATTTTTATATAGCTCTAAGAATCAAGGACTCGTTTAGGCTTATGCGTGGGTAAGTGAATACATCTCTGTAGTAAATGAAGTCACCCACTCACATCAAAGTAATTTATAGACAAATATATGGGTAAATAGATATGACTTTGGACTTTGACACCAAGCCTGATATTTGTTGGGGTATTTAAAATTGGATAACTTTATTTAAAAATCACAGCGTAAACAGCTAACAGTCGTACGAAGAATATTAAGAAGAAATTGTGTGCCTAATTTTTGGGAAAGTAAAAATAGTGGATCCCACCAAACTACTTACTTAAAACTTTCCGATATTTAGATAAATTTTATAACTCTAACTTACCCAACTCTTGTAGCCAATTTCACGAAATCAATTTAAGTAAAAATGATTTTAGTTTTTTTAAATTTTATATGGAAATTGACAGAAAATAAAAACCGGCTGTTATTCATGTGAGAATGTTCATTCACTTTCAACCTTTTCCTATCCTATAACATATAAATTTAATATTTCATTTCTTACATCTTTCACGTTGCCGACGTTTTGGTGACGTATTTGTGAGCTCTTAGACAAGATTACTTTTTTGTCCTACTTATTTTTCATATTTATTCATTTTCTTTCGCTCTTATATGTACACTTCCCGCTTACCCCGTTCTACTTTGGCAGAAAGTCAATATGAAAATTATTTCTTCAGCCAGTCAGTCATTCTTAATCCGGTCTGAGTATGCTTATCAATGCTTTTGCACAAATGAATATTTACTAAAGATTCTCGATTTGAGGATTAGTCTACATTTCGCGAATTGTTACAAAAAAATGCGTCACATAAATCACTCGCTTTGTAAAGTCTGCTTCTTTGTTGCATTTCATCGGATTGGCATTGGTTTTGTTTGGTTTACTTTTTTGTTTTTCCATCATGCTAGAAACGCATTATATAAAGAAAGCTATGACATTGCGTTACAAGAGGCTTTCCTAGTATGACTTATGTCAATATGATGATATGATAAGTGGATGGACTTGATTTTTAAGTAATAAAATATTATGAAATAATGAGCAAGTACTGGCTCTGCACTAAATTTTGAAGCATCATTTAATTTTTTTTGAGATATTACCACTTTTAAATAACATTTGAACTAAGTCTAGGAAGTTAGGGTCAATTCAGAAATTCATCTAACTTCATCTTACAGGATCTGTTTTTTTTTCAAAATCTTTCTGTAAAGCAGGTCTTAAAACTTGTGTTTAGTGCAATCCTAGTGCAAAGTTAAATTTTAACTGTGATATTATTATTTCATGAAAATTTTCCCCTTCAAAGTGAAGCCCGAGGTGCCTATCCGTTAAATAAATAACACATAAGGGCTCCAAAAATGCTATGTTTTTTTTTTAATTTTGCCGATTGGTTTCCTTCGCTCACACACGTACATATTAGGGTGGTACTAAATGTTTTTAGCTACCCGCAGAACTATAAAGTATCAAAAAAAATAAAAGCTTATAATAAGGAGACCCGTATTTCTTATTTTGAAATCGGTTAATATTTTCAAGCGATAAATTTATTTCTAAATATTTACTAGATACTTTTTCATAACCGATAATGTCATATCTTATTAAAAAAAAAGTTAATTACTTTGGGTGTTTATAACCATGCACGTTTGGAAAAAATATCTACTAAAATTTTAGACCTAAATTTTCGTAGATGCTTTCCATTTGAAGACAACCGGTTATGAATATATGGTTTGTTATTCCAAATAATGAGATCCATATACTTTCTAATTTTTTTGGCTCGAAACAATTTTTTGGCCGACTTATAACCTATTTTGTTTTTTAGATATACTAAATATATATCTGGGAAATTTTGTTCTTCAAATGACCATAACTTTGTAAAAAAATAATGGCTTCAACAATTTTTTCACTTCAAGATAAAATCGTAAAATTATCGGTTTTAGTTTTTATAAATTTTTGATTTATTTTTCATTGAACAACTTTTTCTAAATTAAATTTTGCAAAACTATATTTTTCTTTCATACTTTTTCACAAAAAAATAGGCAGTCGAACGGAATTTTTTTTTCGGATATATTATTTTTTTTTTTTTTTTAGAAAAAATATCTTTTTGGGGTTCATACTACAAATTAGTCAATAATTTTCACACGAAAGGTTATTGTTCATTATTAATATTTTATTTGGAACAAAATAAGTTTTATAAAACTTTAACTTACAATTTACAGAGAATCGGTTATTACTTATCCTTAAATCCTATTTCACAAGCTTCGACTCATGTAGATACAATCGACTTCATATTTAAAACTTTTTTTTCAAATAAAATAATAATATAAGTCGGCCCAAAATAGTTTTGCGAGTCAAAAAAAAAAAAAAATACGGGTCTCATTATTTGGACCAACAAACCACATATTTCAGTTTCATTGAAATTCAAAGCATGCCCGTACCTGACCGATTGTCTTGAAATGGAAAGCATCCATAGTAATTCTGTTGTTGGAAGATTTCTGAAGAAAAATATTTTTGCTCTATCAAAAACAATAGGTACTAAAAAAAAAATTAACTTTCTCATAAAAAATATACAGAAAATTTCATAGCCCAAACAGCCTCCAAGATAAAAAAATACGAGTTTTCTTGTTTCCAGTTTTCTATAAATTGATTTTCTTCTGTATATTGGATCACCCTATATGTATACAAGTACATAGTTAGTAAGTCATTTGAATGAATAGAACTTACAGTAAAAGTTTCGCCAACTCACATATGTAATTCTTTTTTATCTCAAACACTCCACCGCTAGAACAACATACATGGTCTTCTTTTTATTTTCCCCAAAAGGGCATTTTTTATGCAAGTAGTAATTTGATGAATCGCGTTGCAGCTGCGCCCGAGCAGCCAACTTCACACATACATAAGTACAGGTCTTGCATTTTCAATGAATGCAAAAGCCAAACTCATCGTACACTGACACCACCACCACCCAGGCATTCATTCATCATCTGCTACCGCTGCCCACATCCAAACAAAACACAAATCAAAGTCAAATGTGGCAAATGAAGCGAGAACGTCAAAATTTTGAAACACAGTTGCATTTTCTTTTCTTTTTTTTACTCACTCTACGTGTTTGTGTGCTACAAAAGTGCCTTCCACACTGACTGGCTTGGTGTCCTTTTACAGCACTTCATGGAGTCAAAAGGACATTTACATGCACTCTACCACTAAAAAAGGCAAATATTTACATGTATACATGAAGAATGGTGTGGAGGAAGATAATGGAAGTTGTTGCTATACATACGGAGAATGCTACTGACCCCTCTGTATTTACTTTTCATGTAACAAATTATGTCCTACCGCGACGCCAGCAGCAAGGTGAAAGGCAGGAGGACTTATCTAATCTCGTATTGAGTTTGGCCACACGAAAGTGTAAATAGTGAAATACCATTTGCATTTATATTTAAACATTTTCTTGCCATAGGAAAATAAAACACACTTCAAGTTACAAGCAACAGAAGGCAGCGATTTATTATTATTTTGGCCTTCGTCTCGGTTCCTTCGGAACAATAACTATGAGCTTCATACTCTCAATAAGTTTATAGAAATCTTTCAATTCATATATTTTCTTAATTTAATTAAATTGCATATATTTTTCCCCCGCAAATAATCTATCCTACTCCCGAAAGTATTTTTTCATAGGACATTTTATCCTCCTACAAACCTTAATATATGGTTCGCGTTAAATAAAGTAATGGACCCGCAGGTCCTTCCAGGTACTTCAAACAGTTTACATAGCAATTTTTGGAACTTTTACATACACTCGATATATTTATTTATATTCACATATGTATATAAATCCCAAGGCACATCTGCTATCAGTAGCATTCCCTTTACGTATTATCCATTCCCATTCAACATTTTGCTAGTTCTCTCTGATTTCAACGTGTTATTTGCTCAGTGTTTTTGGCTGCCTACCAGCACAATTTTTATAGCTTCCTTTTCTGATATGTAGGACTTTTTGGCCTGCCTATTTTCATGTTTGCAGTCAATGACCATTGCAGTTATTTTTTGATGCTGTACTGCAACAGAATTTTACTTACTTTCTGGACGCTTTATTTTCTTTTATGAATTTTTAGTATTTTTACTTTGAATAAATGTTCGAAGTAAATTTGTGTGTCCTCCCCTTTAGTCCTAGCATTAGGTTTTTTATTGAAATATACATGCAAAAGTAAAAAAAAAAGCACGTACTATAAACTATTAAATTATCGTCAAAGTTTTCTGACTTGAACATTTAAGTTTTATGTTTTACCATTTGTTCTCTTTGCTCTTCTATTTTGAGTCACTTGTGTGCCAGCTTACGAAGCACATACATAGTTATATATATGTATGCTTGATTGGGATAACTAGGTAAGTTTTGTGAGCAAAGTATAAATCACAAATTTAAAAAAAATTAAACGGTTAACGAAATTTATTTTTGCTGTTAACAAATGTAGCTAGTTCTTTTTTATGTACCAAACCTAAGGGTGGTTAGAACTTATATCTGGTGAGTAAGTACTACAATGGGATACTTGAAGACAATTAGCTTTGAAAGAAAAGAGTTATGCCCTTGAAACAAAAACAACGATACATTGTATTTTAAAATCCGACTGTTAGTACCGGGGATATGATGTAAAAATGGTTTCAGAGGAAAATAATGAATACCTGCGCTGGAGATTTCCATCTGGTTGCCAATAATTCAATACAAGTAGTACAATTAGATGCCAAAATTTCGAACAGTTATTTAATGGTGCCGAAGATTATTTTGTTTTCGTTTTTTTTTCGCTACATTCATATATGTATTCGTCTTATTCGTCGTATTCACCTTCGTATCCGTTTTATTCGCTGTCTTCGTATTAACCTTCATAGCGTATCAGAATTTGCCTTGATATTCGTTGTCGTATCCTTCTTCCTATATTTTTTTTTCGTTATTGGCTTCGTATTCCTCTGCCTACGTATTCCTCTTCGTATACATCTTTGTATTCGTATACATCTTCGTAATTATCTTTGTCGTCTTATTCGGATTCATTTCCTAAATCGTCCTCCTATTCTTTTTAGGTTGGTATACATATTAATTCGACGTCGTCTTCGTGTTACTGTTCGTATCGTATTCGTAATCGTCTTAATCATCTTCATATTCGTCTCCCTACTTTTGATCGTATCTGTCTTCGTATTTGTGTTCGGCTTATTCGTCGAATTGGTCATCTTTTTATCTATCAGTTGCTCGTGCTATTCGTTTTCGTATTCGTCTCCGTGGTCAAAAAAAAAAATACTAAGCCAGAGAAAATGCGAAAATTATACACTTTTAGCAAACCAAATACAACTCAACTACTACACACAAATAGGGAAATTTTGACCCGATTTCAGAAAATGTTAAAATCATCTCTCTATATATAGAAGCATACCTTCCCAATAGTGCTTTTACTTTCCAAAATCGTTACGTGAAACGAATGAAGGCAGAATTATGTTAGCCCTGCTTTTGTATTGTCTAAAAATACTTAATTTCAAGAGTAACATTTTTGTAGAGCATTTTAGCCACTAACTCCTAAAAACATAAATTTTGGAGTTTGTGAGAAGTCAGAGAATTATATCCTAGGAAATTTCATTAAAGGTTTTATACTACATATTTTTAAAAACCAAATATATCTTTACATTGCAACGTTTTCAAAAATATAAGGTCAACTAATTAATGTGGCGTCGTCAGTTTCTCGATTTATTCGTCGTCTTACTGTCATTGGTCTATTATGTGCTAAGCCTTGGGTTACTTAAACAAATTTATTGATGAAGTAGCAGTGAATTGCCATTCAAAATGTCAAACGCTTCATATGCCTCGTATCCTTCTTATGGTTTATGCATTTGAGAGCGCTGCTTATACTTTTTTGCATACATATTTGCAAATTGGTAATGTATTTACATTAGGGTGGTCCAAAAATGAATATGAAACAGTATAGCTTCCCAATAAAAAGCCTTAGTATCAAACAATTGTTAAATAAAGAATCGGAAATTATTATTGAAAGTCTTCTGAAGAGAACCAGAGTTTTCCAAACGAAACTTCGACGGCTTTGAGCGACCTCTGAATATTTTTTCAAAAAAAAATAAATAGGGTATACCTTTTTCGACATAGAACAATCCTAGGGGGTGAGGGCACTAAAATTCCGACTTAATTTTTTTTTCTTTACCACCCTAGTGTACATTCATGATTAGTAATATAAGCCAAACATGCGCACCAGCTTCTTTGTTCTTGACTAAATGCACGACTGCTTGTTTATTACAGCTTATGCACTCCACTGCAATGCAACAGTGAATAAGTGCCTGAGTGACTGCGATAAAATTTCCAATTAGTCAGCTGTCCGTGGCGATGTCAATATTTACGGCCAGCATCTAGCAGCAGAAAAATAATGCAAACAGCTTAAAAGCTTCCAACGTGGAGTGCCACCAAACATATTTCCAGCTACTCTCTTGGTATGGCATTGATATTCGAAAATGACTCTTCTCTTGACTGGATAATAAGTAGCAGCATGCGGCAGCAAAAACACAAACCATGTCCGCATTGGTGTTGGAAAAGTTTGACATTTTCACAAATTAGTAATGCCAGTATAAATGGCGGACTTATTTAGTCTAAAAGAGGAACAGCACACGAATATGCGAAACATAAACTATATTTTATATACAACTTAAGCATTGAAATAATTGCACGTGACAAGCAACTGCTTGAAACTTTTTGCTGTCAATCTATGTGCGTGAATACAAAAAATTGAAAAATCACACGACACAATAACAGTACGATTTCCTTGTTTGATGGGTCGAGTTGGAAAGAACGCTCAAAGTCATAGATATTTCTACTTACCTATTCGACAATTTTTGACATAACTAGTTTCACAGTTAGTTACGCACGATTGCCAAAAAGTTAGTACTGCTGCTTGCGGCACTTATGTAAATAAATGCAAATTTTACCTCCATTATGGGTTTCTACCTCCAGCAAGGCTTCTCGACTATTGTTATGTTGCGCATATCGAACACGTTACAAGCGAATTTCCTAACTTTTGGAATAAATATTAAGACAAAATTTGCGATATTGCGAATACAATAATCACCCAGCCATTAGTGCGCATCGTGTGTAAATATATGTAAATGAAAGTTGCTCAAATCGCCTTCGGCTTAAATAAAATTGCAGTCGCCTGTACAAAATGTAGAAAGAGTTAAGCTTGGCATATTAGTGGAATTCACTAGAATAAATATGTAGATATGCATGTATATACAAGTATGTGAGTACATTTGAACCATAACTGGAAGTATGTTTCTATGAATTGTCACTGCATTAATTTCATAATTAAGAGAAACCGCCGAACTTATTATTATTCGGTTATATCAGTAATTGATGAATAAATAGAATTTATATTACACAACCCCGGTTCATATGATAACAGAACCCCGGTTTGTTCGATACTTGAAAAATCACGATTTCAAAAAAACCACCAAAAAATTTCAAAAGAGCCGCCTAAAACCATTTTGGAAAAAGCGAGTCAATCACCCTAATAATATCAAATTTTTCCCTTGCCGCATATAGCCTTTTGCCTTCTTTATCTTTTGACTACTCCAAGATTCATGGTTTTAATTCGGGGTTTCGCACACGTCGCTATATAAATCAGATTAAGCCTTTTAGATCTGAGATTTGTAAATTGCTGATGAGTTAAAAAAAAATAGTTTTTAATTTGAATGTAAACTGTATTGTCCGCCTAGGTTAGGTTAGGTTGATAGTGGCATACCCCCCATACTTAGACATTAATAACAGTCCATTGTGTTACCACATTACGCAATTCAGTTAGAACAGTAACTACAGGTTTTCTATGTTAAGCTAAGAGAAGCGCTGGGTGCCCAAAACAAAGTTCCGTAGGCAGTTGGTGTCCACTCCTAAAAGCTTTTCGGTAGAGTTGATGAAATGCGCACCAAAGTGCTTAAACCTTAATCTGGCGAGAGTCTGCCAAACAGCTGCAACAGTAAGAAACCCTGACGATATCAAGTCGTACCGTGTGGGTTCCTAAAGCACAATGTCCGGTAAGTAAACCCGTAAAAGTCGACACCTGGCGTTTGGTAAGCTGTAGAAGCGCCTTTGACCGCCCGCGGTCTACTACCGCCCAGAAAGACCTTGCAACTCTGCATGTCGGTGTTTTCGCCCAGCGCTCGCAGAGCTGACTATGAGTCCGGGCCCTGAAGGGTGAAGTGATATCTCTGTGTCCTGGGACCTTAATCAGCTTGATTTCGAAGTATTCCGAGGCGATTGAGAGAGAGCTCAGGCATTTCCCGACCAGTTTTGATCGAACCATCAGTGATCCCAGCTCCCTGATAGCCGCTTGGCTATCAGAGAAGATATTACCCTCGGCAAAACATTGGTGCATAACCAATCGGCTGCCTCTTTGATAGCGGCCATGTATGCCTGAAAGACGCTGCAGAGATTCGGCAGTCTGAACATAATATCTAATGAGAGTTGCTGACAAAAGACACTTTCTCTAACTCTCTCCTTCAGCTCCGATCCCATTCACCCCTTAGAGGGATGTGCGTAGAGAAAAATCCGTTTGGAGCCAGCCTCGGAGCATATAAGTCCGCATATTTTTTATATAAATTTCTTAAATTTTTTACAGCTGTTTTGTTTTCAATGAAAGAAGTCCTTTTGGGACTAAATATTTCAAGAAAAAAAACTACCATTTTCCGGGATAAGAGTAAATATCTAAAGTATTGTTCTTGCGTGAATTGTAGGTCAGAGTGAGGTCGAGGAACTAATTTTTGAACATCATGCTAGCAAAGTGAGAGGTGCTATCAAATAATGGACATTTTTTAATTCCTCTTTTATATGGCTGTCAAAGAAAGACATTTGAGAAGGCTTACATCTGGAAATATTTTTGATGAAGGTTTCCACCTGTTTTAAATTATTAATTTAATTCAATTGGTAAGATTAATTGAATATTGCGATATGGGTATTAAACTTAAGAGGTTTAGGAAAGTTGAAAGTTGAAAATATTTTGTGTAGGGTTGCCACATGTTTGAAAAATTTTATTCAATTAAATTGATGAAATAATTGAAATATTACGTGACTCAGCATGCAACGCTTAAGTACAAAGCCATGCATATGTGTATTTTTCATATCGTATGCCACATGTTTTGCCTTAACGTTGCTTAGAGATTTGCTGTATTGCTTCCACATACTTCCGCTGCTAATGCAGTGTGTCCAAGCACCGTCGCAGCAGACAACATTTGACCACACATTCGAGGGGCGAACGAGCCTTTGATGCGGATGGTGAAAGAAATTGTGAATGTAAGTAAGTCTCTTGCATAAATTATGGCGCGGAGCTTTTCATGCACAACTCGCCTATCGCCGCACAAACGTGATTCCTCTCTTCATTGCCACCAGTCAGCTGCAATTGGTGGCACCCGCATGCTGGTGGTAGAAGATAGACACTCTGCTGGCTGGTAGCTGCACCGTTGCCCCTTGTGTGTGTCTAAAGGTATTATCAGCGCCATTCATGGCAACTATAATCAGCAATGTAAACACCATTACGAGCCGACGGCTGTTTTGCGCGGCAATGTCTCTGAATAATTTAAGCCTGCTAGTTTGTTAGAATCATCAGCGTATTCGAGGCTCAGAAAAACGGCACTTTGTTTGCATTGATGCTGCAGTTTTTTTGTCCTTTAGTGCACTTGCACTCTTTAGTGAACGGATAGTGGGTGGTATGAAGACTAAGCAGTAAACGTGTAATTCGAAGTTTACTTACCGCCTTTTGATTTAATTTTTGGAATGATTCAATGCCTTTACGGCACTTGTGAGATATAATCAGTGCTGATGCTTGTTATCTAGATTTGTCTAAGTGATTTGCGTTCAAGTAAGGGGAGGCCGCTTTTTAGTGTAGTCACTCAACGTGTGTTTAACTCTTCTGTTTTTCTTATTTAGTATAAATAAAGGAAGCAAAGATGTAAAAATACTTTAAAGAAAATTAGATTGATAAAAGTTCCTCAAAAAATTTTAAAACGCAAACAGCTATTATATAGAGATGATAACAAACCAATTTGGAGTTTGAAAAATTGAAAAAATATATTTCGATAAAAATTGCAAAATTTTCACTGTTTCGCCCTCTGGTGGAAGTTTTAAGAAAAAGGTTAGTGCAGAAATCGATTCTTCATATCAAAAAACTCCTTATAGCATGTCTTTACACTAAATTTAAACACTTCTTTACGACACTACAGGAAAATGATAAGTAATCTATTTTCGCAATTTGGCAAATTACAATTTATTTTAGATCCATGGTTACCTCGGCAAATTTGTGTAGAATTACACGTAGAAACATTCTGTGCCATACGCACATAGTCGAAAAATCTCCCATATAAATTGACCCGCCCTAATATGCATACCGTGGGAAGCAAAACTGAGTGCATGGTGGTGTTTGTTAAATATTTGCAAAGAACTTAAGGTTATAATTTTTTTGTAATTTTTTATAAAAATATTGTTTATGTAGTAGGTGTTGGTATCACAATGAGCCGCAGATGAGCTAGCCTCCTCTAAGTTTAACAACAACTTCAACCTTATTTTTTCTTCAACCTTAGCTTTCGAGAGCTTTAAAATCGGCAAATAAGTGGTAAGCTATCGCGTATTGCTTCAACGTTCGTCTTGTGGATTATAAAGAGCACAATTTATTACTCACCGGCGGACATGGTTTCAGCCGACCAGATCCTCTCCATCCTACTTGGAAATCTTAGCTGGCGATTTATTATCTCCAGCAACCTTAGAGTTTTGGAGCCGAGCTACTGCCAAATACTCTTATTTGCCACGTAACGCGATACGACATCGAATTTATCGTCCTCCTTAGGGTGTTTGAGTTTTTAAGTATTCCAGGTTCTTCAATTTATAAAAAAAATTTGCCAGGCTTTAAGATATTTTGATTTTTTTACATTCATTCGCAAAACTTATTATCAAGGCGAATTCATACAAAGTGGTATTACCAGAGCAACTTATTTCAAGGCGAATTGCGCCGATTTTCAAAATTATGTTGTTTTTTGTAAACTTTTTTGTTCACATTGTCATCGTGCATGCAATTTTTTAGCGTAGTTTTTTTTATTTTTGTGCTGCCGTTATCAGCTTGTATGAATTCAGCTTGCTTATTAAAATCAACAAAGTAGTATATTGATCTCTAAAACTGAATCTTAAATCCTACTAAAATATTGTGCGCTAAAACCCAGCTAAATATTTTTAATTCGAATTTTAGCACGCCGTCCTTCGAGTTTGCTTTCATGCATACGCAGTAATTTAACAAATAAACTGGCATTGATTTTGAAAAGCTGCTCTTGACACTATTGTGCCGTGCTAATTAATCTCCGGAGCGTTGAATGCGCTGATTTTGAGCATTACTCGTTAAATGTTGCTGACAACTGGCTTCACCAACTCATCTGCGTATCTACTCAATTGTTCCAATTCACATTGCAGTAGCTTGTTTTGCTTTCATATTGAGGCCAAAACAAAACAGAGCCAATAAACCGAACAGACGGAAGTTTATTACTCGTTTACTGGCATTAATTACTCATGGCAGCCTCTCTAGTGATTATTTAGTTAACACGTGCATTTTGAACAACAATTTTCATGCACACATATATGTACATAGGTATATTTCTGCAATAAAATTTCGAAATATCAGTAAATGGAGTGTGTCACTGCGTATGCGTAACATATGCCTTTGTTGGGAAAACTTTTCCTTTCCATCTGAGCCAATCTGGAAACTCGTTTCGTTTCAATTTGTCGCTTATTTGCATTGGGATAATGCAGCTTTATGACTGCATAAATCAAATATTACTTTTAATTAAAATGCTTTGCACAGGCAGCGAGTGCGAATAGTACATACATATATACCTTGGCTATTAGTAGCAATCAGCGTAGCAGTGCCACCGTCATAAGCATTTGCACAAAATTAAGGGATATGAAGAAGAGAAAAGTGCAAGTTTAAGCAACAAGAGCAGAGCAACGGTAATTGCAACACACGTCCGAAGGCAGTAAATTACTTTATTATCCACAGTAATTTTATTAAAATGATGAAACATTTTCCCCGACGCTTATAAATCTACGCATTCCACAGGCGAACAAATGCCGCAGTACGACGGTAAAGTAAACCAAGAGCAAAAAGCTGAGCAGTAAGCAAAATATATGCTACATGAAGCAGCTTTGCAGGTTAAAAACCAACGCCGGGTGACAAAATTACACAGCGAGCAATGTAAAACCAGAGCGGATAATGTAAGCTGCATTCCACTTTATTGCACTTTGTGGTAATAAATAAACATGAAATTATGGGAAATTGCGGTGTGTTCTTGGGGTTAGGTATTGTGTGAGTTTGTCAGCTGCTGGCAACTGTAAATAAAATACATCATTTTGACGCAACACATCTGGCAGATTTCGAGTTAAATTAATAGCTGCTATACAAAGCTATGCTATGAGCGGGTGTGTGAGTGTTTTAGTAAGGCAGTTAAGTCAATTAAGAGCTGGTGTCTGCCGAATACTATAAAATTTAAATTAGCGTGAAAAAGTTAAAACAATTGAAATTGAAATGTATGACTTTTTTGTAATATGTGCAATATTAATATAGGAGTGGTAGTGATGCTGGTACGGGTAATGGAGACAGTGTTGGTAATGGTAACGTGAATGGTAATCGTAATGGTAATGAAAATTAAAATGGTAATGGTAATGGTATTGGTAATGGTAATGGTAATGATAGTGATATTGGTAATGGTAAAAGTAATTGTTATGGTAAAGGTAAAAGTAACGTTAATGGTAATTTTTATGATAATGGTAATGGTAATAGTAATTGGTTTGGTTATAGTAATGAAAAAGTTATGGTTACGGTTATGATATTCGTTATGGTAATGGTAAAGGTAATGGGACAAATTTATTTATATGCTTTACATACGTTTGTATGGAATTTAATGTTCTACTTAGCCAGTAGAAAAAAGGAGAGGCCCCTATAGATATTCTGGCGAAATCCACAATAAAGTCTAAATTTATGACCTTTGGTTTTAGTATAGCCACGCTCATTTCTAGAATATTCTTGGATTTGAAAAAGTTGTGGAACAAATGTTGTTAACGAAGCGATATTCTGCCAAAATCTGCAATAAAATCTGCGTTTTGCTAACTTTAGTCCGGCAATTGTCACGCGATTTCTAGGGGTTTGTCGCCTTACAGAAAAATCTTGCCGTACAAATATTATTTCTGGATAGGTATCTATTCTATCGGAATCCGCAATAAAATTTTATTTCTTGCAAAAACAACATTACATCCAATATCAAGCGTACCTATGTATTTTAACAAATGACTTCTTTTTTTCAACGGAAGATTGGATCCAAATTCAATTACGCATACTTCCTGTTTTCCTTAACTTAAGTTTTTTTTTCTTTCGGATAAATTTTATTTAAAACATCCATGCATTTTACTTACACCCGCGCTGTGGTGAGAGAATTTCTGCAAAGTGCGTCGCTTTGCTATGGATCTACGTGATGAAAATTTCGCAGCCGGCCAGCCGAGGGAACAGAATAAAATTAAGAATAACTGTGAAATTCTTTGCAAGTCTACGCTTTTAAAAGTACGTCAAACTATTTCTCCCACTGCGGGCTATTCTCTTTTCCATCTCCCAGCTCCTGCAGCAATGTTCGCATTTCGGACAGCACCTCAGCCGTGTGCCTGCTGCCAATTCGTATCATTCATGCCTGCTCAGTTTTCATTTCATTTCACATATACACAAATATATAACTGTCTGTTCGGCGACGATGCAGACGGATGAACATTTATTTCTGCCTTTTCAGCGTTAAATTGCACATTGTTGAAAATTTCATTTCAATTTTGCTTGCCTTTGCCACCTCGACTCGATGCTTATGAAATGCAATTCAATAGCAGAATGCAACGATTTTGAATTCGAGTCGATTGAATGGTCGCCGATTAAATGGCCAGTGGAATACGGCAAGTGGATGTTTATGGGGCGCGGTTGGGTGAGAGTGATATGGACGGCGAAGCGAATACAAAATGTATGAAATATTTTCGGCTACACCCCGGGGATCAAACGGATATGTATAACAAAAATAATATGATTGAGCTATCGAAAAGAGAAATTGCCTGACGAGTAGTGCGAATAGAAACACAGCCCTGATTGCACATTGCTCATATTTCGGCTCTTTGTGGCCCAAAATGTGTGTGTAGTTATATGCAAATAGCAGGTGAAATTGTCGCTTCACAGGCCAATACAATTTGCTTGATATTTCATTTCATTGCAAGCGAAAAACTTGTTTGCATTTTGAAAGGCACACTTGCTATGCAAATTGCTCTGCAGCTTTAACTGTACTATAACGAAATGAAGTAAAGCAGAGTAAATTTTGCTCTTATTCCTTACAAGCAATAAATTTACTCATACGCCCCATTGTATGTACAGCGAGCAGGTCGAACTTCAGCCAACACTGAAGATATTGCCAAAGTTTCAAACTATTTTCACTGCTGATAAGGCAATCACGGCAATCTTGGGGTAAAACGATGTGGCCAAAATTTAATGAAAACAGCCATTCTCGCATAAAGCGCATCATCATTATGTTGTCGTTTCGAGTTTTGGCTTTTTGGCTGGCATTAAACTGAAACTGCCAACACACAGCAAACTTAACACACTGAGCGCTCCATTACTCAAAAGTTGTTCGCTACAAGCAAGTTGCCGCCAGTTTGCTATACAAA